>NW_027456705.1:5000-131692 GCF_040206685.1 Ascaphus truei | reverse complement strand
TGTATTTATACAGAAATGTTGTAACTTGTAACACACACACAGGACCTGCACAATTCCAGTCCCCGAGGGCCGCAAACAGGCACGGTTTTCAAGGTTGTCCTGAAAACCGGGCCTGCATGCTGCCCTCGAGGACTGTACTGGTGCAGACTGTTTTTCAGACCGTCCCACTGTAAATGTTTTGACTTTAATAAAGGAGATGTTGGGTTTTGTATATTTTATGAATAAGGAATTTGTTTTTAAAGCATGTGACTGTAAACCATACTGACTGACTGTAAATGTTTTTACTTTCTATACATAAATAAATGTTTTCACTACTGTAGCAGTAAACCATACACCTGTTGATGTTTTGAATTGCTGTGCACTTAACATGTTTCCACATTGTACAGTATTTGTAAATAAATGTTTTTGTACTTACTCCACCAATAAAAGAACATGTTTATTTGTTTTACATTGTTCCATTGGCTCCTTTGTAACAAAACACAGTGTTTCTAGAATGTTGAGGCATACTGCACTGTATACTGTAGGCATGCTCAGTATAAGAGTATACAAAAAATAGAAGACGCATACTGTACTGTATGTACTGTACTGTATGTACTGTCAGTGTAATACATGTAGAATAAATGCATAGTTTTTATTTTTCCGGGTTTATTACACAGTATACAGTACAGTATATAAAAAAGTATTGCATACTGTACGGCCGGAAAACATCAGCATACTGTTTCAGGTCCAGTATTCTATCCTAATCAATAACAACGGCCACTAAACTGTAAACTCCGGTACGTGGCTTTTTAAATCCGATTCAGCAATGTGCAGGATTGTTACACAAAGCGATATTATCCATCGAAATCCCTCCATTAGCCGTTTCCTTTTCTGAGGAAAAACAAAAAGAAAAGTTTTACTGTAATGGTCAGTCCCCTAAAGACGTTCCCAGCTAGTCCCACCAATAATAGTCCCACCAATAATTGTCCCACCAATAATAAATCGCCTACCGTGGATGCGATGACACGCATATGCGTTTCAAGAAGGATCCAATGCGCATGCGCCTAGCGTTCCACCAATTGTTCAGTATCTGCAGCACAGTACTGTAGAAGCCGCTCAGCCAATGATATTGCTTACAGGAGAATCGCTTGACTTTCGAATCGCGCCGATATTGATCTGTATTGTCAAAATAAAAAAAAAACACAGAAAATAATACGGCAACAATACTAACAATACTCACCATAGAATTTTCCATTCAGCTGGCGCCGGCGCCGGTCCACTGCTAGTCCAGTGTTCCTGATCATCCACGTCGATAGTTTGCAGCGGGACTAGTCCACCTGTAGTCAGCTGATGAGGCTGGAAATTGCTTAGGTACATGCAAGCTTGATCGAAACTGCATGCGAAATCCGGCTCAGGCTCACTGACGGTGGGACCGTTATCGGAAGACGGTGCTGGTGCTGGTGCATTGCTTGGCAGCGACTGTCGTTTCTTAGTTGGTTTTAACATGACCCTTCGCCTTTTGCCGTCTGGATGATCATAGATACAGGAAAAAGCCGGTGATACACACCAATACCCTCCAACAAATTGTGGCTCAATACGATAAAAACAGGGGTCGCTACATAACCTTTTCCTTATTGCACGCTTCCACGTATGAGGAGCTGGCGAAAATTTGTAAAAGTCATAGTTTTCGATAAAATACTGATAAATTTGAACAACTGTTGCCATCTTATCATCTATTGCATTAATCGCGGCCCATATCAAATACGCGTAACTTCTGTCGGGTTTTTGGAAAGCGGGCTGCACTTGAACACTCATGGCGGGTGGGTCTCTGGAGAATACTGTAACCGAAACTGGTCTTTGTCTTTCTTTAATATGAAAAGCCTAAATTGATACATTTTTGCAACCTCTTCCTTCAGTCTCAAGGCCAATTTACAATAGCCCACTGTGGTAGCTTTTTTACACGAAACACCTGCAAGTCGACACATTAATGAAGCGCATGCGCATTACAATTCATGAATATCTGCCATCTGGCGGACACGCGAAGAATTGCAACCTATTAAATCCGAACCATTTTCAATAAACGCATCAACCGCGCGTCAACCCGTGGCTGAGAACGCAAAATGAATGCGGCATGCGCCAGGTGAAGTGCGTCGCATTCCAGGAAAAAGCCAGGGGAAAACCGGCGATGTGTTAGACTCAGATGCGCTGCAGCAGTACAGTTTCCTGACATGACAAGGTGTAAGCCACATTCCTGGACCGCAGTCCAGTTAACCCCTTACCTCCCTGGTGAGGTCAGGGGGTGGCCATATGGGGTGCAACCCCTTTAATACCGGGCCAACCACCCTCTCCCTCTACACCTCCCCTTCTTAATGGGTGACCTGTGGCCCACTGGCCCTAATGGGGAGTGGGGCACTGCTGGCACCCTTAACGAACTCAGTCTCAGAGGGATAGTCCTGATGTGAAAGTCCATCAGCATTGCTGTTTTCACTACCCTTTTTGTGCTGAATAGTAAACTCGAATTCTTGTAAGGCCAAGCTCCACCTTAGCAACTTGGCATTCTCCCCTGATGCCCTCTGCAGCCAACTCAGGGGGTTGTGGTCTGTGAGGACCGTGAAAGCCCTTCCATACACATAGGGCTGGAGTTTTTTGAGTGCCCACACAATGGCCAAGCACTCTTTCTCAATGGGGTCATAGGCCCTCTCTCTGGGGAGTAGTTTTCGGCTGAGGTACACCACAGGGAGCTCTCTACCGTCGTCCCCCACTTGGCTCAACACAGCCCCAATGCCATTGTCCGAGGCATCAGTCTGTATAAGGAAATGTTTGGTATAGTCCGGGGCAGCCAGTATGGGGGCCCCAGCAAGCACAGTTTTCAGTGCCTGGAAAGCAGTTTCACAGGCAGGAGACCAGGTGATAAGCACAGGCAGTTGCTTTTTAATCAAATCAGTCAGGGGTTTGGCCACGGCGCTGTACTGTGGGACAAATTTCCTATAGTACCCTGCGGTGCCCAAAAATGCCATGACCTGTTTCTTGGTTTTTGGAACAGGCCACTGAACTATGGCTTCTACCTTGGCTGGCTCTGGTTTGAGGTGCCCTTCACCCACCCTGTGCCCTAAGTACAGGACCTCTGCCATCCCTACCATACACTTAGTGGGTTTTAAGGTAAGCCCAGCCTCCCTGATGCTATCCAGCACCTCAGCTACATGTCCTAAATGGGAGTCCCAGGAATTACTAAAGACAGCAATGTCATCTAAGTAAGCCCTGGCATAGCTCTGCATCCCTTCCAGTAACCTATTGACCAGTCATTGAAAGGTAGCCGGGGCATTCTTCATCCCAATGGCATCACCAAAAACTCATAGAGGCCACTTGGAGTGATGAATGCTGACTTCTCCCTAGCCTCCAGGGTCAGTGGGATTTGCCAATAGCCTTTGCTCAAATCCATAGTGGTCAGATACTTTGCCCCAGCGAGTTCATCCAGTAACTCATCCATGCGGGGCATGGGGTAGGCATCTGACACCGTCCCAGCGTTGAGCAAGCGGTAGTCCACACATAAAACCGGGTGGTCTTGTCCTTCTTAGGGACTAGAACTACCGGGCTTGCCCAAGGACTCTGGGACGGTGTAATTACCCCTAGGGTCAGCATCTCCTCAATCTCTCTCTCCATACTGGTCTTGACCTCTGCTGACACTCTATAGGCGTGCTTATGCAGAGGCTGCAGGTCCCCTGTGTGTACTGGGTGTTTTGTGAGATGTGTGGTCCATGGCATGTCAGTGAAGAGGGCCCTAAACTTAGCTAGCATGTCCCTGGCTTCTACCTGCTGCCTAGCACTCAACTGTGCCCCTATCTCTACCTGCTCCACAGTGTTTCCCTGTCTAGCCTCCCCTAGGAGATCAGGCAGAGCATTGCTCGCCGGATCCTCCAGCAGTGGGCTACAAATGGCCATTACTGCTCCCATACTCGGTGCTCTGTATTCTTTCAACATATTGACGTGATATGTCTTATGCCTCTCAGGCTCTACCTGTACAACGTAGTTGTACTCATTCACCTTTCAGATGACCGGGTACGGTCCCGACCAGGCAGCCATTAACTTTTTCTCCCGAGTGGGTTTGGGAACAAGCACCTGCTGTCCTGGGATGAATTCCCTGCTACGGGCATTCCGGTCATACCATTGCTTTTGCTTGGTCTGAGTGGCCCTGAGCTGGTCCTGGACCACCCCCATGAGCATCTCTAACCGGTCTCGGAGATCTACCACATACTGGATCACTGAAGCATCAGTAGCAGTAGCCTCCCCTTCCCATCCCTCATGGAATAGGTCCAGAGGTCCATGTACCCTGCGGCCATATAGAAGCTCGAAGGGGGAGAAGCCTGTAGATTCTTGCGGTACCTCTCGGTAGGCAAACAGCAAGTTTCCGCCTCTATAAAGGTCCGAAGCATCTGCTTCTGGGTCCCGTTAAACCTGTCACATAATCCGTTTGTCTGGGGATGGTAAGGGGTAGTGCGCCGGTGCTGTACACCGCATGCATCCCAGAGACAATGTAACAGTTCACTCATGAACTGCGACCCCTGATCGGTTAGGATCTCACTAGGGAACCTACCCTAGCAAAAATGTTCAGCAAAGCTGCTGCCACTGTCTTGGCACTTATGGTGCCAAGCGCTACCGCCTCAGGGTACCGGGTGGCAAAATCCACCACCGTGAGGATGTAGTGCTTCCCTGACCTGACTTACAAGACCCATCGCTACTTTCTGGAAGGGTTTCCCTATTATCGGTAGGGGTTTCAGTGCCTTCACACGGTCGCCCGCCTTACCCACTCGCTGGCAGGCATCAAAGCGGCAGAAATTGCCCACATCTCGGGATGCCCCCGGCCAGTAGTAACACTAATAACCGGGCTCATGTTCTGTTGACCCCCTGATGTCCCGCTAACGGAATAGAGTGAGCTACCCGTAACAGTTGCTGTCGGTACCCCTCGGGCACTACTAGCTGTCGCTTACCGGTCAATCCCTCCTCCTCTATACAGGAGTCCCTTATACCATAGGCAGTGTTCAGTGCCGTCCCCTGCCTGAGATTCGGACGCCCGAAGTCTCACGCCGGCCAGGGTAGGGTCTGCCTTCACTGCCTCCCTAAACTGGGCTCCTAATTCTGGCCCCCCCCCAGTCATGTCATTGTCCAGAGAATGGGAAAGGGTGAGGGGAAACAGTAAGTCAGTCTGTGGTTGCAACTGATCCTGGCTTACCTCCCCGGGCTCCTCTGCGCCCTCCGCAAACGTTGGTCCCAAAGGTGGGGGGACTGGCGCCGCCGCCATTGCCGCTGTCTGGCTTCGGGTAACCGCCGCCACTGCAGAGGGTTTGGGCACTCGGTCGTAGGTGCAGGTCATCGGACCCAGATCATTGCCAAGAAAAACTTCAGCATCCAAACCGGGTCAAATCCCCACCTCCCGCACACCCTGGCCCTCCCCCCAATCCAAAAAGATTCTGGCCACTTGCAGGAAACGTGGCTCTCCGTCGGCCACAGTGATCTGTATCCCAGGGCCTGGGATCAATTCCTCTGGCCGGACCATATCAGGTCGGACCAGGGTCACTGCAGCTCCTGAATCCAGCAAGCCGACTGCTTGCCGGTCACCGACTGTGACCGGGGTGAGATGTCTGCTCTGGCCATCCGTCTGCTGCAGGTCTGCGCCGAGATGTCCTCCGCTCCTGGCTGTAGGCACCGATGAAACCGGGACAGGTGTGGCATGGGACGTCTTGCTGGGAGTTGGTTCCATGACCGGTCCGGAGTCTTTAGTGGAAGCCACCCGTACGCGGGCTACCGGCTTCGCAGCTGGGGTGCGTTGCCCCTGATGGGGTCCGCCGGAATGCAGGGGTTCCGGGCAATCTGGTCTGATGTGACCAGGGCGGTTGCAGTTGTAGCACCGGCGCTCGTGCCGGGGCTCCCCCGCCTTCGGTGGACTGCTGCCCGCTGGCGGCCTCTGAGTCCATTGGAGGGTATTGGCAGACTTTCTAGCCGGTGCCGCCGCCACCGCCACCTTGGCTATACTGCTTTGGCGGTCATCAGGGCTCAGCTGGCCACATAGTCGTCTGCAAGCCTCGCCGCCTCCTTGTAAGTCTTGGGCTTCTTGTCGTACACCCAAGCCCTCACCGCCGGCGGGCACTGCTGCATGAGCTGCTCCTGAAAGATGAGGTCCAGCAGGCATTGGTAAGTCTGTGCCTCATAGCCCTCCACCCAGCGTATCCCGTACAAAGCCATGCGGGTCATGTAGGTAACATAGGACTCCTGGGGCTGCCTCTCCTCCTTCCGGAATTTACCCCGGTAGGCTTCAGGGGTAAAACCGTACTGAAACAATAACAGTTCTTTCAGGTGGTCATAGTCATCAGCATACTCATCTGGAAGCGCCATCATCGTCTGCTTAGCCAAGCCGGACAGTAAGGGGTCCAAACGTGCAAACCTATGCTGGGGAAGCACTTTGTACCGCCGGCACTGTGTTTCGAAGTTCTTTAAAAAACTGTCGATCTGATCACTACCATCCACGATCTTGGTGAGACTGTGCTGGTCCAGTTTGAGTTCATCTTTGTTGGGTTGGACAGGGGGGCAATAAGCGGGTCTGTTTACTGCCATAGTGATAAACTGCAGCCGTTCCTCCGGTGTCCCTCTGTCTCCCCACGCAGTAATCAGTGCCAACATTTCAGGGGTGAACGGACTGGTAGCCGCAGCAACCAGTACCCCTCCTATTGCACTGCTCCTGGGAGGTGCACTCATTCCCTTCCCGAGATTCTGCTGCCCCGGCCCTGGGTTCCTTCCCTGCTCTCCAGGTGGCTGTATAAGGGCAAGCTGAGCTGTATACTGAGGCTCTGCAAGCCGGGCCTCATAGTCACCGATTGCATCAACCATGTCTGCGACCTCCTGGTTCTCATAGGGCAGTCCATATTCACGGCACTTGTCTTTCAGCTGAGCTCGGGTCCTCATGTTGGATGGGCCTTCAGCCTCGTTCGTGGTTCACGGTCGCAGCAGTGAGGTGGTGTTACAACTTGTGTTAACTGTTGCACTACTGTGTGTTCAATATCTTTAGTCCCAGGAACTCGCAATTCCCTTCGAGTTCCCACTATATTACAGGGTCCCACAGTACACAGTAATACAGGTTCAGTTCAATCCCACCGCTTGCCACCAGTTAATTATAGAGCTTGTCACGGTAGTTTATGACAAGATATAATGAACACCAAATATCTGGGTTGAACTGAACGAGGCTTAGATATAATAAAATATAATTTATTCCTTAAGAAAGGTGAACACCGCAATATAGTACAATTAACAGGCAAGAAGGTAACACTTACTTAGGGTTGGGGGATGGAGAAGTATCAGCTAGCAATTCTCCAGCAATCCGGTGACATTCCAGGTGGAATCAGAAGAACAACTAAAAACTGTAGGGTTGACACAGTTTATATACCTGTTTAACCCTATTCTTAACATTGAATACAGACTATTGGTGAACAATTATCTGTATCCAATCCCTAACGTGGAGACACAGTTTAAACCATGCCCCCAGCTAGTTAGCCCATGTGTACTGGGACTCTGAGGATCTTATTTCTGTAGCCCCATAATTAAATCAGGGGCGACGACCAGTCTACCAAATGAAGTATCTGGCCCGAGCTTCATTGTTTGTAGGTGTAGACATAACACTTACAAACAACTCCAGTTTGATGATTCTCCGACCTCAGGTAACAATTAGAGTGGCAGAGTCTGTTGATTAGTACTTGGTTCCTAGTGTAAACAATCAGGGCAGTTAACTTTTGATCACAGTGCTTATGCTCATGCCCTTCATGACCTACTGTATTAGCATAGCAGATGGATTCTGCATTTTCAGAGCAGATCCAAAATACCCTACATATACACTTTAATATCTACACATATTAATAAGTTCCATTCGGGTGGGCTCAGTGGGTCGAAATTTGCCAGTTCTTAATGCCTACAGTGACTCCACACATTGGCCAAATTTCAACTCTCTGGGACCTCCAGAACTGGAGGTACAGAAATGCACTTTAAAACATTAAAATACAGGCTTATAATGAAACATGGGAACAGGGGAACATACAGTTTCCTGACATGACAAGGTGTAAGCCACATTCCTGGTCCGCAGTCCAGTTAACTCCTTGCCTCCCTGGTGAGGTCAGGGGGTGGCCATATGGGGTGCAACACCTTTAATACCGGGCCAACCCCCCTCCCCCTCTACAATGGGGAAGACAGCACAGGCTTTTGGGGTGGATTTTAGCTCTTCTCTCGGTGGTTCAGCGCCTCCATCCCTTGCAGCCTCCAGGAGTGGTGGAGGCAATCCCTGCACGAGAACCCTCTGATAGATTGCACTGAGAGGCAGGAACAGCTTTAGTTCCAACAGCACAAGATACAGCATACACTGCATACACTTGGCCTCCAGCCTTCAGACGGTCCCTTGTCTCAAACCCCCAGCCATGGGCCCCAAGGGTCAGTCCTAACTCTTCCCCTACTCCCTGATGGAGCAGGAGGTATAGTCCCCACTCCCACTCCTCTAAGGGAGGAGATGGAAGGTTGCCAGAGACCTGCGCTCACTCTTCCGTGGGTCTCTCTGAGGGGAGAGACAACTTGCTCAATTTAGGAAGGCAGCCCCTTAATTACCGAGGATTGGGCAGAACACAGGCCTTGTCCCGCCTCCCCCTTTGTCACTCAAGGGAGCTGCTTACTGCTGGGGAAAACCCTGGATTGGGCCTAACACTGCCTGCACTGTACCAGGATTTACATGTCAGGCAGGGTAGATTAGTAGCCAAAACCAGGCATGGCTACACAAACATTTTTATTTCTATAGAAATCATTTACAAAGTCACACCCCCTTCCTCTTCTGAGCCGGGCTCTGTCTCTTGAGCCCAGCCCTTTCCCTAGCAGTGCATCAATTGTAACTAGGCATGCCTGGTGTGAGGATAGAGCACAGGCTCCGCCCCCATCAAGCTCCAGTCGCCTGATTGGGTCTAGCTTCTCTCCTGCCTGCAGGAGTAATCCTGCATCCGATTCGCTGCTCCTGCTATCTAGGCTCAGCCTCTTCCACCAGGAGGTTGGCTGAGCATAAACCTCTTGTGACGTCGTGCTTGTCACAAGCACTCTGCTTCGCCTTGTTTTGCCTTGCCTATCCTGCTTTTGACTATGCTGATTTCTTCTGCCCCCAACCACAGCACGTGACCCCTACGATCCATACCTCTCCAATCCCCGACCTCAGCTAGTGACCCCTACGATCCACACCTCTCCAATCCCCGACCTCGGCTAGTGACCCCTACGATCCACACCTCTCCAATCCCCGACCTCGGCTAGTGACCCTTACGATACATACCTCTCCAATCCCCGACCTCAGCTAGTGACCCCTACGATCCACACCTCTCCAATCCCCGACCTCGGCTAGTGACCCCTACGATCCACACCTCTCCAATCCCCGACCTCGGCTAGTGACCCTTACGATCCTCACCCCTCCATCCCTGACCTTGGGTAGTGACCCCTACGGTCCTCACCTCTCCAATCCCCGACCTCGGCTAGTGACCCTTACAATCCTCACCTCTCCATCCCTGACCCGGCTACACGACAACGAAACTGCACACCGAACGCAGCTACACTGCTTCAGGTTAGTGTATCAATATCCCCTGCGGTCCTGTCCTGTTTGCGGCAAGCACCCGTTGGAGTATGCTCAGCCTCGCAAACACAGACCACGCTGAGGTGGGTCGGATTTTGACCTTGCACGCCAGCCTGTTCAAAAGACTGTAACAGTACCTGGACGAAAATGAGAAATGCATGGTTCAGATCCAAGCAGACGTGCAATCCGCCACAGACCTTATCCTGCTCCCCCAGCAGCAGCTGTCCCAGACCCAAGTTCTACCCACGCCGCCCCTGAACCACGACTCCCTACACCTAACCGCTATGGCGGAGACGCCTTCGGCTGTCGTGGGTTCCTAAATCAATGTTTTATTCAGTTCGAACTTGCACATCCCGCTTTGTGTGTCAGCGATCTAACGTGGCATATATTATTTCACTGTTAACCGATGAGGCTTTGATTGGGCAGCACCTATCTGGGAGCGAAGACCGGACCTCACGAGTAACTTGTCTTTATTCGCACAGGAACTCCGTAGAGACTTTGACACTGAAGGACGCAAGGTAACGGTTTCCTCGTCCCTCCTGCATATCCCTCACGGCACTCGATCAGTGGCCCTTTACGCCGTCGAGTTCCGGACTCTCGCCGCAGAGAACGTATGGAATGACGAAGCACTGTTTGCGGTATTCTGGCAAGGCCTTGCTGAGAGTCGCCGCGCTGGAACGTCCTGCAGAATTAGAGGATCTAAAAGCTCTCTGCATCCACATGGATCATCATCTACAGGAACGGAGCACCGAGAGAGCCCAGCGCAGAGGAGCCGGTTGATCTTTGGAACCTCGTTCTGCACCTTCCGTTCCTGACAACTTCCTGGAGCCTGATGAATCAATTCAACTTAAAGGAAGTAAGCGTACGGCCAACGAGAAGCACCGCAGAAGGAATAACGGCTTGTGTATGTACTGCGGCCTTGCCGGACATCAGGCTCTTCTTTGTCCCAATACTGTAAGTCGGAAAACGCCATTTCCCAGTGAGACCCGGGAGAATCGGCCTTACCCAATAGGCTTCTACTGCCCATCATTTTGAATGGGGAATCCTTCACAGTCAAGTCCCAGGCCTTCCTGGACTCTGGGTCAGGTGACAATTGAATTGATCAGGCTTTCATCGAGAAACACGTTATTCCCTTGATCAAGAAGCAAGTCCCAGTAGGTCTGGAGGCAATAGATGGGCGGACACTACAGCCGGCTTTCATCTCTTTGGAGACGGCACAGATAAAATTAAAGACAGGCAAGGATCATACGGAGGACATCCGATTTGACCTGATTCACTCTCCAAGTGTTAACATCATTCTGAGGTTGCCTTGGCTGCACGGCCATAATCCTCACGTGGATTGGACAGTGTCCCAACTCATTCGCTGGAGTCCCCACTAGCTGGAGACCTGCTCGGTACCAATCCAGACTCTTTCAGGGATTACACTACCACCCGAGGCATCCCCATTGGATCTGCCCACGTTCTATGCTGCCTTCAGTGATGTGTTTGACAAGGTCCAATCCGAGGAACTACAGCCCCAACGGTCCTTTGACTGCCCTATCGACCTGCTACCGGCTGTTCCTCCCAGGGGTTGCTCCTATCTGCTGTCCCTTCCAGAGACCCACTGTAACAGTAGGGGGTAGCCGGCCTTCATAAATAAAGGTGAAGCCCGGCTCGCTGCCCCTAAAAAACGTGTGTCAAGAGATGAGAGTGTCAGCTCTTTGGTCTAGCAATGCACCCTGTTATGCTTCCCTGTACCTCTGTGCCCATTATACTGTCCCCTGCAAGGTTATAAGCTAGGGGTGCCATGTGTGGCTAGGGTCCACCATAGGAAATAGCTGCAGGACTGTCACTTTGGAAGTGGAAGGTTAAGGGTAGATATTTGGGGGCAACCGGAGATAAAATCTGTATAATATGTTGCTGAACGGAGATACCGGTAGTACTGATATGTAACCCGCAAATAGTAGTATGATTTGCGGGTACGCATCTGTAGATAAAGACGTGGTGTGTTATGGATGTCCCATGTAAAGTATAGTATATTTTAATATATTATACAATCCGTATTAATGTCTATACAACCAGCCCGGGCATCTACATAGGCGCCGGGATGTCTGCATAGATATCGGAGTTCAAAAGGAGAGAAAGGATGTCCAGAGGTGAGAAAAAGTTTTGGTGAGTGGGGAAGGGCGATATGCCAGGTCCGGAGAACAAAGGGCACCCTGTTTGGACACCTTTCGGACCGCCAGACCTGATGGAGCCTGCCCAGTGGGTGGCAATGGGTTGGATGGGGGAAGATGTGGCTCGTAGGCACGTTTCCCTTTGGCCAATTCATATTTCCCGCTCGCCTGGCTTTTAGAGCCGGCTTGGCACGCCCCCTCCTCTGATGTCAGCAGCCAGACAATCCCCGATTCTGATTGGCTGCTGGGGAAATTTCCCACACTCTGATTGGTCGCCACTCCGACTTCCATGTTTGAGATAGCACAGCGGAAGCTATGTAAGGAGTTGGCCCAATCAGAGAACTAGACCTTCTGTGACTTGAGTTGTTGAAGCGCAGGCGGCTTCTCACAGTTGCTCTGTTGCGAATATCAGAGCAACCGGGTTCGGTTTCGGAGCTAGGAAAGCCCGCCAAGCTGAGGCTAAGTCAGACGCGAGGACCAAGTTCTGAAAATAGAACGTCGCGGTTGGGTATTCTCCCTGAAAAGAGGACCAGGAAGCCCAGGACTAGGTCCCGGTCAGGGTAAGCCTCCGAAGCAGGCGCCCTGCACCTATTTGAGGCTAGTTTTCAGACCCCCAGAGCCCCGGTAAGTGTGTATTCTGTCTGTATTATGTGTATTCTTTGTGCATACGCGGGTTCTACCCGAATAAACTACATTTTATTCCACTACCTTGTTTTACAATAGTACAAAGGGTATTAGGGTGCTCAAGAAAGTGGATCTTTTTCAGTATTTCATAATGTATAAACACTGAGCTCCTTAGTGGGAATGGATATTATTAATGCACAGTCCTGAGATAATAACTTGATTGCAGTGTGACAAATATCCCCTGAAGGTTATGAAAAAGTGGGGTACTCCACACTCATCAAAAACCTCATTGAGGATTATTTTGATAACACTCCGAACCAGGAAAGTTCTCACATTTGTATATGAAAAAGTGTCCCACTTCAGGAGGCCTTTCTGTGGCGTGCCAGCCGCTGTAGTAGCTTCAATGAAGGAAAAAGGAGGGGAAAGCAGTGCACAACCAGGGGTGTAGGGTCCAAAAACAAAAAAGTTTTATTCAATCGTAAGTAAAAAAAAGGAGGTACTCAGTTCTTCTATGCATTTCGTACACTTCTGTACTTTGCCATCCTTGAAAAAGTACAGAAGTGTACGAAACGCGTAGGAGACCCGTGTACCTTCTTTTTTTACTTATGATTCAATAAAACTTTTTTGTTTTTGGACCCACTCCCTTAGTTGTGCGCTGCTTCTTCCTCCTTTTTCCTTCACTACCTTGTTTTTGCCTAGAATGATCCCGGTTAAAAGGTGTTAAAAGTCCTGGTCTCTCGTGACACCCACGCCATATAGGAGTACATTCAGGAGGACCTTCAGAGGGGCTTCATCGACTACTGGGGATTAAAGAAGATCACGGTAAAAAAAACGGTGCCCGTTATCCCTTATCTCTGAACTTTTCGATCAGATGCAAGGAGAATCCATTTTCATAAAACTGGATTTACGAGGAGCTTACAACTTGGTCCGGATTCGCCAAGGTGACGAGTGGAAAATGGCATTCAATACTCGTGATGGACACTGAGTACCGGGTCATGCCGTTCGGGCTGTGTAACGCTCCAGCATTATTCCAGAACTTCGTTAATGAAATCTTCCGGGATCTTCTGGACAAATATGTTATCGTATAACTGGATCAAAAAGGAAGGAAAGGAGGAGCACACAGGAGACTTGATTTGAGTTTTCAAAAACTTCAATAAGGTGTTCACAGCATCAGAGCTTTAGTACAGATAACGTTTCAGGACTAATGTGTCCCTTCCTCAGACCCAACACTACACTACACTACACTACACTAAAGCTCTGATGCTGTGAACACCTTATTGACGTTTTTCAAAACTCAAATCAAGTCTCCTGTGTGCTCCTCCTTTCCTTCATGTTTGTGCCATTATCAGGTCCGGCCTTGAGATGCCGGGACCATTAGGAGGTGAGCACCAGAAGCAGAATTATACTTGCATGTCTTTATTAACAGTGGTGTGCCATGTATTTATATGATTGCTCGTATATCTGGATGACATCCAGATTTTCTCCAAATCAGCACAGGAACATCCAGGTCATGTGAAGCAAGTCCTGAAATGCCTAAGGGAGAATCGCCTATTCGCAAAGCTAGAAAAATGCCAGTTACAGCAGTCCAGGACTTCCTTCCTAGGGTACATAATTTCCACTACGGGTCTGGCTATGGACCCAGCTAAAGTAAAGGCCGTTCTGGAGTGGCCACATCCCATCAGCTTGAAGGCCATTCAGCGCTTCCTAGGTTTTGCAAAGTACTACAGTCGGTTCATACAGAACCTTTCTTCGGTCTTGGCTCCTATCACAATTTTGACCAGCAAAGGTGTGGGTCCTTCGCAATGGCCTGCAGAGGCTTTAGTGGCCTTCAATAAACGTAAGACATTCACATAAGCTCCAGTCCTGGTGCACCCAGATCACGCTCTTCCCTTCTTCCTGGAGGAGGATGTGTCCGATGTCGGGGCAGGGGCCATCCTTTCCCAACGGAAGGACTAGCAGGCAAAATGACATACCAGCTGCACCATGGGTGCTAGTCAATGGTGGCTGCATGCATGATGTTCACTCCCTGTAATATTTTGGGGGGGGTTCTGAATATCACATATTAACATTAGGTGGACTCTATATTTTATTTGTTTTATTACATCATTCTCCTCACGGCTGTTACCATCTATCTACTATTTGGTTTGCTACAGATCCAGAGGGTTTTTACCCTGACTATATGCACCATCAGTCCCATATACCCTACTATTATTAATTGTAATTGTGGTTTTTCATCAATAAATACTGGTGACTCAGGTGCAGGTTATTTGTGATTTAATTTCTTTTTAAATTTTTGTTACACATTCACTTGGTAATATATGTTTTAAGTAATTCTATTAAAGATATATTTTAACCAGTGGTGTGCAGTTAAGTGAATTCTTTCAGGGGTCCAATCATTTTGTACTCCGTTTTACCTGATTCCCTTTCAGCTCACTGTTTGCACCCACTCCACGATTACCAATCTATATTTAGTTTATTATTCACTCAATTAGTATGATTTTGTGATCACCCCCTCCCCCTTTTCTACATCCTCAGATCCCAGAGGTTCTCGGTGTCCCGGAGGGCCGCCTCTTTGTACCCCCTCCCCCTTTTCTACATCCTCAGATCCCAGAGGTTCTCGGTGTCCCGGAGGGCCACCTCTTTGTACCCCCTCCCCCTTTTCTACATCCTCAGATCCCAGAGGTTCTCGGTGTCCCGGAGGGCCGCCTCTTGGTACCCACACCCTTTCGATGTAGGGTCTTGGAGTGGGGTCATAGCTGCAAACGCTTCGGGCAGAGAGAGGAGGACTGCCGAGTTTTTGGAACAGACATGGAAACGTCCTGGTCACGTGACGCGAGACATTTCCATGCATAGGAGATACCAGACCCCATAGCGGAGCCTGTATCTCGGGAAGTAGGGGGTCCCCGGACTTGAAATCAATGTGGTTCAGCTCCGGAGACCCCCTGCTACATTACTGTAATGTTTAAAATTAAACATCTAGTAAGCATCATTTCACACCCCACCCCCTGCCCCCACAAACTGTAAAACCAATATTTCTTTTTATATACACAGGATTAATACCTCAGGCCGGCGGGGGTACCATGGTAGTCCCCATGGGTGTCCGCAGGCCCCACAGTGCACCCTGGGGGTACAAACGGGCCTCTGGGTGATCCCTGCTAGGTTCTGTGGCCTCCAGGTGGTCCCTGTGGGTCCCTGCAGGCCACAATGGGGTCCACGGGTGGTCCCTGTGGGTGTCTGGGGGTCCCCAGGTCATCCCCACGGGTGTATGGGGGCCCTTGGGTAGTTCCCACAGGTGTCTGGGGGCCTTCAGGTGGTCACCATTGGTCCTTGGGGCCCCCACAGCTGTGGGACCCTGGTTCTTCCCTACAGGGGTCTTTGGGTCCTCGGGTGGTCTCCGTGGGTACCCACTGGCCTGTGGTACCATTCCTCTATTAAAAAAAAAAAATAATAAGCATGGCCTACTGTCCATTACAATAAATACACCTTCTGTGCCCCCACATAAAACCAATATTTATTTTTATTGACACAGGATTAATACCACAGGCCAGCACGGGTCCCCGGGAATTCCCCACGGGTTTCCGCAGGCCCCAGAGTGCACCTGGGGGATACCCACAGGTGTCTGGGGGCCTCTGGGTGGGCCCCGCTAGGCTCTGTGGCCTCCAGGTGGTCCCCACAGGTACCCGCAGGCCCCAATGGTGTCCATGGCTGGTCCCTACGGGTGTCTGGGGGTCCCTGGGTCATCCCCACAGGTGTCTGTGGGTCCTCAGGTGGTGTCCGGGGGTCCTCTGGTGGTCCCCACTGGCCTGCGGTACGATTCCTGTATTTAAAAAAATAAACATGGCCTACATTTCAAGAAATACACCTTCCCCCTTCACCTCCCCCCTCAAAACACATACAGTACAGTAATGGGCAAAATAACTATTATCTAGATATGGATAATAGATTATTTGCCCATTATTAAACACAACATTAGCCATGCAGCATAAATAAAGTGAGTAAAAAACGTTCTTCTTACCCCTGTCAATGTGAAGTGAGTCCTCATCAGCTTACTGAGGGTCCATATCCTCCGTTACCAGAAAGCATACATAGCAAAATACAATCTAATGGCCCCTAGCCCCATAATCACCTTAGCGGTTAATAACCGCTATAGTAATTAAGGGGTTAACCCACCCTGCCCAGCTACCCACCTGGGAGGCCTAACTACCCAACCCGGACCCTCTATACCCACCCTGTAACTATTGATTGTTATAGTAGTACTTCATACGCATATAATATGGGCATGATAAGCTACTGTACTATAGCAGTCAATGTTTACTTTAATACAAAACTGACTATCCAAAATACACAATAATAAAACCTACAGTATACAACAGGCACCTAAATCCCTAAACTGTAAAATTAAAAGCAATAGGCAATAAATCAATTACATAAATAAACCACTAGCCAACCAATCAATTAAAGAAATAAAACCACTAGTCAATCAATTAATTAAATAAATCACACCACTAGACAATCAATTAAAGAATTCACACCACTCACCAAACAATACATTCCATATATAAAAGCAGTAACCAACACAATTAATACATCCACTAGGCAACACATAAATGAAACCATTTGCCAACAAATTACATCATTAAATAAAAATGCCCAACAATCTGTTAAAAAACACAAATCAAACAAGTCATCACAATTAAACACAATTTAATGAAAACAAAAAACATACATAGAAAATATAACAATCAACAGAAGAAATGTGTTTGCCAAAAAATGCATTGGCTATTACTGTATTCATCTGTACCCTAAACAGGCACAGATTAATACATTAGCAGTCACTGGGCAATGAAAAACATAAAAATAGAAAAATCCAATCGAAAAACCTATAAAAGTTAAAGTACATACAATCAATATTGATTATTGATTTTACTTTTAGAAGCGTTGGCCCTCCGAATCCCGGGGAATCAGCAAGTTCTCCTCCGGTGACGTCACATAGTTACATACCGTAGTAGATGAGGTTGAAAAAAGACGTCTGTCCATCAAGTTCAACCTATGCTAAATTTAGACAACAGATACTTTATCCTATATCTATACTTACTTATTGATCCAGAGGAAGGCAAACAAAAAACCCCATTAAGGGAAAAAATTAATTCCTTCCTGACTCCAAGAATTGGCAATCGGATTAATGCCTGGATCAATCCCATGTATACTTATTTGGTATATCCCTGTATACCTTTCCCATCTAAAAAGATCGCCAACCTTTTTTTGAACAAATCTATTGTATCTGCCATCACAGTCTCCATGGGTAATGAATTCCACATTTTAAATGCCCTTACTGTAAAGAACCCTTTCCTTTGTTGCTGGTGAAATCTCCTTTCCTCCAACCTTAAGGGATGGCCCGAGTCCTTTGTACTGCCCGTGGGATGAATAGTTCTTTTGAAAGCTCCTTGTATTGTCCCCGAATATATTTGTATATAGTTATCATATCCCCTCTTAGACACCTCTTTTCTAATGTAAATAAATCTAATTTAGCTAGCCTCTCCTCATAAGTTAGAATGTCCATCCCCTTTATTAATTTGGTGGCTCTTCTCTGCACTCTCTCTAGTTTCATAATGTCTTTTCTTAGGATTGGTGCCCAATATTGTACTCCATATTCAAGGTGTGGTCTTACTAATGCTTTGTAAAGGGGCATAATTATGTTTACTTCCCTTCCATCCATTGCCCGTTTGATGCAAGATAAGATCGTGTTTGCCTTTGCAGCTACTGCATGACTTTGGGCACTATTGCTAAGCCTGCTGTCTACAAGCACTCCTAAATCCTTCTCCATCAAGGATTCCCCCAATATATCTCCATTTAATTTGTAAGTCGCCTTTTTATTCTTGCATCCCAAATGCATAACCTTACATTTATCTGTATTAAACCTCATCTGCCATTTACCTGCCCACATTTCCAGTCTCTACAAGTCCTTCTGGAGAGAAATTACATCCTGCTCTGATTCTATTACCTTACACAATTTAGTATCATCAGCAAAGATGGAGACTTTGCTCTCGATCCCAAACTCAAGGTCATTAATAAACAAGTTAAAAAGCATAGGTCCCAGTACCGATCCCTGAGGTACTCCACTCACGACTTTAGCCCAACCTGAAAAAGTTCCATTTATGACAACCCTCTGTTGTCTGTCCTTTTTTTTTTTTAAACATTGTTTTTATTAGTTTTTTGTGCATACACGTCAAGGAATGCAGGATGTTGTCAATTGTATCAGGTATACACCTAACTTACAGGGAAACTTTACAAGTAACGGACGAACATTGGGGGGACCACAGGACAGGACGCAGACAGACTGACCACATCTAAGGACAAGGAAAAAGAGGGGGGAGGGAGGGGTAGGGGTGGGGAGCGGCCTGGTAGTAGCGCTGATTCCACGTTTCGCCGGGGTCTTTCACCAATGCTGCCTTTGTTCTGCTCCAGTTCGCCTCTCAGAGGAGCTCAGTTCCGGAACACATCAGGATTTCATGAGTCGGAGAGTCTCTTCACCACTGTACCTCGGAGGGAGCCCTACTGTCCGATCGTCCCGTCCGACTCCCAACCCAACATCCAAGGAGAACCCATCTATCTCTATCAGAGCCATATTGTGGCCTCATTCATCCCCTGAATATCAGTCTGGGCAAGCCATAATGACCATACTTTCTCAAATTTATCGGCTGAGTCGTTAACTAAACTCGTTAACTTCTCCATTCTACAAATGAACCAAATTCTGTTTCTAATTTTATCAATAGACGGAATTGCGTTCTGATTCCACAGTGCTGCGGTCTCGCACCTCATAGCGGTAGCAAAATGTGCTATCAGCTTGTTACCCGATCTAGATACCTCGTTTGTAGGTTTACCTAATAAAAATAGCCACGGGTCCAGCTGTATTGTGAGCCCTAAAAAGATCCTCTGCAGCCAATCGCGGATCTGGGTCCAGACCGGCACTAATCTTGGGCAAGACCACAGCATGTGCACCAGATCCCCCTGTTCCCCGCACCGCCTGGGGCAGAGCGGGGAAGCCCCCCGGACAAATTTAGCTAATCTGATTGGGGTGAGATACCACCTTAATAATACCTTATATGAGTTCTCCTTCAATGTCGTGCATATGGAGCTCGAGGCCGCAGCTTTGAACACCGCAGCCCAGTCCTCGTCCTCTAATTGTGTCTGGAGATCCTCTTCCCATTGTGTCATAAAACTGGGTTTGACTGTCCTGTCTGAGTCAGTATTCACCACCTCTCTGTACAACGCAGAGATTAGTCCCCGCGTGTCGGCTCCGCGCACGCAGAGCTGTTCGAATTTGGTCAGCGGTGGTCTCACCGGGTGTGCGTTATAAAATGCCCGGACCTGGAGGTACCTCATAAAATCAGTGTTAGGTACGCCCGTTTCTGACTGTAATAGTTCAAAAGATTTGATCTTGCCTTTATCCTCCAGGTCCTTCAACCGACTAATCCCTAATTGCCGCCAGCGCGGGAAGCATTTTTCCGCCAGCCCAGGAGCAAAGTCCGGATTGCCAAATAAAGGAGCCATCAGTGTGTGTTTGGAGGTCAGAGAGCAGCTAGTTTTAGAAGCCTCCCAGACCGAGAGTGAGTTGAGCACAGAGGATAGTGGGATGAGCTTATCCTTCACCCGTGTCCTCGGGTACCAGATTAGGTCCCTGAGCTCAAGCGGGGCGCACACCTCCTTCTCCAGTGCCACCCACCTCCTGAGCCCCGGGTCCCCATGCCACTGCGTGATTTGACACAATTGTGCCGCTTTATAGTAGGACAAGACGCTCGGGACTGCCAGGCCACCAGCTTCCTTGGATTTTTGCATAATTTTCCCTTTAATTCGTGGTTTTTTATCTTTCCAAATAAATTGGGAAATAGCCTTTTGGAGCCCTGCGATGTCTGCTCTAACCACGGCAACCGGGAGAGTTTGGAACAGGTATAGAATTCGGGGAAGGATGTTCATCTTGACACTATAGATCCTCCCCAACCAAGAAATACCATATGCCTTCCATTCCTGCAGCTCTTTTTTGAGAGTCCTCAGCAGTCTGGGATAGTTCGCCGAATATAAGGAGCTCGCCTTTTTTGTGATCTGCACTCCTAGGTATTTCATGGCGGATGGACGCCATCTGAACTCAAAGTTGAGTTCTATCAACTTCTCCATTTCTTTTGGCAGGTGTAGGCTTAAGGCCTCTGATTTAGTTTGATTTATTTTGAAGCCAGAGATCTGGGCAAAACGCTCTAGAAGCTCGAACAGATTAGGCAGCGAGATAAGCGGCTTGGCAAGGGTTAGAATGATATCATCCGCGTACAGAGCCACTTTGTGCTCCTGCGAATGGATCTGTACCCCAGCGATATCAGCGTTACTCCGAATTTGTGCTGCGAGTGGTTCGATGCATAAGGCGAATAGCAGGGGCGAAAGCGGACATCCCTGCCTCGTCCCACTTTTAATTGGGAATAGTTCCGAGGGGAATCCCTGGTGAACTACTCTGGCTGACGGTGCCGTATATAGTGCTTTGACAGCCTGTTGGAATTTGCCTCCAAACCCAAATGCGCCAAGCGTGGACTCCAGGTATGGCCAATCAATCCTGTCAAAGGCCTTTTCCGCGTCTAAGCTTAGGGCCACACCCCGAATCTCGTTGGCTCCCATGAAATCTATTATATCAACAATTCTTCTAGTGTTGTCGGCCGCTTGTCTACCTCTAATGAAGCCAACTTGATCCGGGTGGATGAGCCCCGGCAGGATTACATTTAATCTATTGGCCAGCAATTTAGCGTAGATTTTTACATCTGTGTTAATTAATGATATTGGCCGGTAACTTTGGCAGCTAGTGGGATCCTTGTCCTCTTTATGAATTACCGAGATTGACGCCTGGAGCATCTGTCCCGGAAAGGGCTCTCCTGCTAATACTCCATTAAACAGCTGGAGCATGTGTGGAGCTAAGACTCCGATAAATTTTTTGTAATACAGATTGGAGAACCCATCCGGGCCTGGGGCTTTTGATGCTTTTAAGTTTTTTACAACCGCCTCTAGTTCTTCCCTTGTGAAGTCTCGTTGCAGAGCCTCTCGCTCCTTTCTGTTTACTTGTGGCAAGGCTGCGTCTGCTAGGAATTTCTGTAGATTACTACTTGTCCTAGCATTGTGAACTACCTTCTCTCCATTGTACAGCTGTTCGTAGAATTTCGCAAACTCCCCTACTATGACTTTAGGGTTTGAGGAACTCTGGCCTCCTGCGGTCGTAATAGAATGAATGTTAAAATTTGGTTTCCTATTACGGAGTCTGGTGGCTAGCATAGTGTCCGGTTTGTTAGCTTTCTCATAGAACTTCCTCTGTGTCCAACTCATGTCTTTCTCCGCTCGGGAAGTAAGGAGGAGGTTTAGCTGAATTCTAACATCCTTCAACTCCCTCAGATCAACATCTCTACCTGTCTGGTTATGTAGAGTAGAGAGCTCATGTAACCTGTGATAAAGCTGGGCTAATTTGGCTTCCTTTTTCTTTTTCCTATATGCCGCTATACCGATTAAAACCCCCCTAATCGTGGCCTTATGAGCCTCCCATAGCAGTGATTGGGATTCTACACTGCCACTATTTATCCGGAAATACTCTGATATTTCAGATTTCACTTTGTTTTGGGTCTCCGGTATTTTGATTATTGATTCATTTAGCTTCCAGTTTGCTCCCGGGCTGGCATTACTCAATTGGGTGCATCTTAGCTCTACCGATGCATGGTCCGACCAAGTAATATCATGTATGTTTGTGTCGGAAATTTGTGGGACCATTCTGCCCAATACAAAGAAGTGGTCAATCCTACTGTAGCTGTCATGTGGGTGGGAGTAGAACGAATAACTGCGGTCTCCCTGGTGCTGCTCTCTCCATATGTCCACCAGGCTAGTCTGTTTAAGGCCTTTCAGTAATGAGCTATTCCCTTCTTTCTTATTATTTTTTTGGGACGTAGATCTGTCTACCTTTGCATTCATGACTGTGTTAAAGTCGCCCCCTAGAATTATTTGTCCCTCAGCCCATACCTGCAGCTTCTGGAAGAATGTGTTGTAGAAGTCTAGCTGACCCTCGTTTGGAGCGTATATACACGCTAATGTCATTCTGACCTGTTTAAGGAGCCCGACCAGCACCAGATACCTTCCCTTTGGGTCCCTTTTAATCTTTTCAACCTGGAAGGGGGTGTGATTTTGGAATAGGATAGCTACACCTTTCTTTTTCTCTGCCCCTGATGCTAAAAAGAACTTACGAAAGCTAGAGTCAAGAAATTTTGGATTATTACGCGAGCTGAAGTGAGTCTCCTGTAGGAAGACCACGTCAGCCCCTCTCCTCTTGAATTCAGTGAAAGCGACTCTCCGCTTACGTGGACTGTTGAGCCCTTTGGCGTTTTGCGAGATGAAAATTACCTCCATTTTATGTAGTAGTGTCTGTGTGGACCTAGAATGTAAGCCGGTCTGATCTTACCCCTGACCCTGGACATGTTCTGTTCATGGACTCTGTGGTGTAGACTCCGGAAGCGCCTATTCAACCCACCGCCTGTTGGGACTGGAGAAGGAAAGGGAAAAAACATGAGGGAAGAGTACACACATAAAACACCTAAATACATCATGAGAACCGTATTGGTCTTAGGAGACCTCGGGTTCAATGCCCGGAGGAGAGATTTTCTCCCTGGACCCTCCTCCCCCTTGGTCCCTCTCTGTGGCTTCCAGAACTCGCCACAGATCTCCGGGTCAGAACCAGGTAGGTGGGATATGACCCCCCTCCTGGCGAAGACGCACATGCCTGCAGGCAGAGTGGTGGCTGCCCCCCCTCCCCGCCGGCCGCTCTGTGCGTTACAAAACCTAACAACTAACTTCTCTTCTATCTATTTTATTAACTCTTATTAATCCAAACTTAAGCGTTTAACTACCTTGAGCTCGAATCATGAACTCTTCCTTTTATCTAAAACTGTAACTACAACTTTTCACCCTGTTCTCTGCCTGCCCTTTTAACCGCTGACCGTTTCTACCTCCCCTCATGCATTCTTCCCTGCTTCCGGGCTCGGGTGCTCTCCCTCTCTCCCCCTCCCTCTAGGATCCTGCCGGGTCCCTCGTTGCCGCATTTCTGTTATCTCTCCTGGGAGACCTCCGCTTGCGCCGCTCCAGTACCCCTATGTTCTCACTCATGTTCTTTTGTCCGCTATCTACTCTATGCTATTCTTGCTCAGTACATGATACTTTGCCCCTGTACTCTGCTTTGTTTATGGCTATTAGGCTTGTCTATGCTGTCTTCCCCCCTTTGTCTCCTGTCCCTGATGGGGGCCTGTGCTACCTCTTCCCCCCCCCCTCCCCCCTCCCCCCCCCCCTCCCCCCTCCCCCCTCCCGCCCGTGCATGTCCCCTCCTCGAGCGGCCAGGCAACCTCCTTCTGCACCGCTGAGTCTTTTCTGCGGGACTCCGCCTGTCCTGTGATCACCTCCCCGGCGGAGGAGCTCGCGTGCCCCCGCCAGAGGAGATCGCTGTACTCCTAGCCGGTCGCCTCGCATCTGACGTCATCCTGGCGTCCGCCCGGGCTCTTCACCGCGCCTCTCCTCCAACTCTCGTGATAGCGGGATCCATGACGTCACCGGTGTGGGCGTGTTGATCTCATTCCGCGGTGGACTGCCGAGACGAGAGGGCTGGATCGGGGGAGGCTCCCTGGGCGGGTCCATCCGGCAGAGCAGATCTTCCCGCCGAAACCCCCGCCGCCATTGGAGATCTCGCGCCCTTCCGTCCTTCTTCCTCACCACTAGGTGCATATCCGCCATTTTGGGGACCCATGTGCTGCGGCCATCTGCTGAATGCCGTCATCTTTGGACTCGGGACAACTCCGGAACCTCGGCAATCTCACGGTAGGGGGATGTCTGGTGTAGCCTGTGTGGCAGGGTGTGTTTAAACTGCGCAACGGGCGCAACTGCAGCTCTTGAACTTTATAGAGTCTCTCCTTTACGGGCTTTTCCCTCTGCCCCCCTCCTTGCTGATTCTCCTCTCCGGCGTGGGAGAGGTGCCCTGCTTTCCTGTCGGGGAGTCCGTCCTCTTCCCCTGCTGGGCTCCCTCCGCTCCATTGTCCTGTGATCCCCGCACACCCAGTTTTTTAAGGAAGGCTGCCCCTTCTGAGGGGTGCTTGAGCACCTGCGGTCTGCCGTTTTTGATGGCTACTAGGGCGAATGGGAATGCCCAACGGTAGCGCACCTCATTGTCCCTTAGGGCCTTAGTTATGTGCCCCACAGCTCTCCGTCTGGCCAGTGTCAGCGGGGACAGATCCTGGAAGATCAACAGGGTAATCCCCTCGAAGGTAATGTGTGGGGTGGCACGGGCTATTCTGCTCACCTCTTCTTTGACAGAGAAGTAGTGGAGCCGGAGGATCACATCCCTAGGGGGGTTGGAGGGCACGGGTCTGGATCGTAAGGCCCTATGGCATCTGTCCATCCTAAAGTCTGAGGCCGGGCTGCCTGGTAATATTGAGGCCATCCAGCGGGAGAGTAAAGCTTCTGGATCCAGAATTTCTTCTGGGATCCCCCTCACTCTGAGGTTATTTCTTCGATCTCTATTCTCCCCGTCCTCTTGTCTGGCTTCCAACTCTGCCACTCTCTGTTCCAGCGCTTGTACCCGGGAGTTTGTCTCCTTGTGGGCAGTTGAGCTAACGTCCATGCGCTCCTCCAGGTCGTTGGTCCTCGTCCCTATCTGTACCAGATCATGTCTGAGCCCCTCCACCTCTCCTCTGAAGAAAGCTTTGAGATCAATTAATAGACTTGATATTTCTTTTTTGATGACTTTTGTTTGTTCTGCTGCCGCTCCGGAGCCCTCTGCATCCTGGGCTGAGTCTGAGTCAGATACTGCTGACATCTCTGCAGTCCCTGCCTTGCTTTGGCCGGTGAAGTAGGCCCTGACATCTGACTTTCGGCGAGTCTTTTGTCTTGTAGCTGCCATCCTTTTTTGGGGTGGATTATCTTAACTGGGAAGGGTTTAGGCAGCCGTCGCTATGTTTTTTTTCTCAAAAATGCTGGTTTTGCTATTGTTTAATTGCTTTATTGTGCCGGCGGTTGGAGGAGCTGTGTGTCTATGCAGCCATCCTCAACCAGCCGCGCATGCGCATCCTCCTGTTGTCTGTCCTTTAACCAGTTTTCAATCCAGGTGCATATATTATTACTGAGTCCAATTTTCTTTATTTTGTACACCAACCTCTTGTGTGAAACCGTATCAAAAGCTTTTGCAAAATCTAAGTAGACCACATCAACTGCTTTACCCTGGTTTAAATTCCTACTTACCTCCTCAAAGAATCAAATAAGGTTAGTTTGGCCAGATCTATCCTTCATAAATCCATGCTGACTATTACTAATAATTTTATTTTCCATTAGGTATTCCTGAATATTATCCCGTATTAAACCTTCAAGTAGTTTCCCCACTATTGAAGTCAGGCTTACAGGTCTGTAATTTCCCGGTTGTGATCTAGCTCCCTTTTTAAATATAGGCACCACATCTGCTTTACGCCAATCTTGTGGTACTGAGCCTGTGGAAATGGAGTCCTTGAAAATTAAATATAATGGTTTGGCTATTACTGAGCTTAACTCCTTGAGAACTCCTGGATGTATGCCATCGGGGCCAGGTGCCTTATTTACTTTAATTTTTTCAAGCCGCTTATGAACTTCTTCCTCAGTTAACCAATTGTTCATGTCACGCTTGTGCTCCTACACACAAGCGCAAGGATAGGGAAGTACCCGTTAGCGAGGTGGGGAAGCCACAGAGGACACAAAGGGAGTAAGTTGCCGCGCAGCTGGGAATCAGCACACGTAGTCACGTGACAGCACCGCGCACAGGGGAATGCGCGACGCGTCTGGAGGTGCAGTGCCAGGCTCAGAGACACGACTAATCCAGCTGCATGTGCGCACATGCTCTGACAGCAGAGCGGGAGTGCGCGCGTTCTCAGGCACCAACGCAGGGGTTGTGGGAAGCCACAAGTGAGTAGCAGGGGAGGTAGAGTCCAGAGCACAAGGTTACATCCACAAGGGGATTGCTTCTAGGAGGACGTCCAGCCTCCTTAAAGGCATAGTGCCAGAAACAGCAAGGTGCAGCGAAACTAAATATAACATAAGGGTTCTTAGTCTAATCTATTGGCCAAGGAATTATAAGCCTGCTACCACGTCAAGGTGAACCCTACTAAGCAGGTACCTACACTACCCGACGGTAAACTAACCTCAGTAGTAAATGAGTGATTGTCCCAGTCTTCCGGAATCCAAAGGAGATGAGTAAAGTCCCAAGGAGGTCCAGGCAGGAACAGCATGCGATGATAGTACTAGCAGGCACCAGGGCAGGCAGCAAATGATTAATAGCAATGAGAAAGTCAAAGAGAGGCTTACTTCCTGTCAGGAGGAAGAGGGCAGGGTTTGCCAGGAAGCAAGATGGCGTTGTAAGCTTCAGAATCCTTAAAGACACAGGATCTTGACTCGCAGCTAGAGTGCGGCGATCAGAAGAAAACAGGTGATACCTTAATTGCCTTAGCGTGTAGATGCCAAACTTATACACAATTTTCTTTATATATTTAAATAATACTGTACATGAGCAGGGGGTCTCCTGAGATGAACCACATTGGTTTGATGAACCCCCTACTTCATGAGATACAGGCCCCGTTATGGGGTTCCGGTATCCCCTGTGCTTTTAAAGCTCCCGCTTCACGTGACCGGGGGATTTAAATCCTGCAAGAGGATACCGGCACCCCATAACGTGGCCTGTATCTCAGGAAGTAGGGGGTCCCTGAGGCTGAAACCAATGTTTTTTAATATATTAGCATACATAATGAAATCACACTACTTAAATGTACATTAACCTATAGTCATGTATCCCATGTCCATGTGGCCCATTATAAGTGGCAGGACTACTGAACAACTCAAGTTTAAAAGGAAGGAACTCGTACCCTAGTGGATCTTATCCTTCTTCTCTCCTCAGGTTAAACCCATCTCTACATCCTATCATTGAAGCCTTTGCTGTGTGTATTATAGTTTTCCAGCGACGACCAGCAGGTGGCGTCCGAGAGGAGGAGCGGCGGTTTCCCATTGCAAGTCAATGGGCTCATTGACTTCAATAGAGATTCCTCAACGCCGGCCTCGAGGAACAGGTTGGCAGCCATCCAAACCGCAGACCGCAGAAGCGGATACAATGTCTTTGAAAAGAGTTTCATCACTTCGATCAAGTTCAAAGACAATTGGCGTGGGAATCTTAGGTTCTAGGGCCTCTGGGAATAAAGTTCTTCTTGCCCCTAACCCCTAGGAACCCCCACACACAATCTACACCAGGACCAGGAATGAGAGACCCCTGTAAGGGGTCGAGCAGAGAAGGAGGGTCGCGCCATTGACTTCAATGGCAGAGCGTAGGTCCCATTGAATCTCATGGCGGCGTGCGCCATGCATTGTCTATGGCGGCGCCGGCTATTGATTCCAATGGGGAAAAGCCGCGTGGCGTAAAAACGGCTAAGTGTGAAATGATGAAAAATGTAAGTCCATATCTCCGGTTCTGGAATGACCAGAGGGATGGGATTTGGGTGGCCAAGATTCCGGCTTTAATGCATGACACTTCCCAGCCCCCTCCGACCAACCAGACGGAGTGTGGGCGAATGTCCAAGGTCGCAAAAAATACGTTCATTTGTCATCAATACTACATTTTACATATATCAGGATTATCCATTATTTTTGTTCCCCTATATTTGGGGTGGTGTGAAAATAGAGATACCTTCCTCAAGAAGTCCACTCACACTTGCCCGTGTGAGTGCATGCAGTATTATTTTGCTGCATTTACATATATCCCTGTTATCAACTTATAAATTGTGGCCCCTCATGGATTAATTTAACCATCCCTGATACTTTTCTTTGTTATCAATAACTTGGGGACTTATATCCCAGAAGTTGTTAAACTGTCATTCAGTGTATCTCCATCTGTGCTCCCCCTTTTCTTCTTTGTTTCTTAAATTCCCACACGCGCATGCTGCGTTCCTCCACTCGTTCCTCTGAACGCCTCTGGAGGAAATCTCATACTCTCGCAGACTTTCTTCACTACAAATTTATGCTATCCTGTTTCAACTCTGACCTCTCGCAAGCTAAACAAGCCTACTTTTCTGCACTAATCAACATGCACAAGTCTAACCCACGCCGACTGTTCTCTGTCTTTGATACTCTACTCAAACCACCCTCAGCTGCCTCTCCTTCCTCCATCTCCACTCAGGACTTTGCTGACTATTTTAAGGAAAAGGTGGAATCCATACGGCAGAACATCCCCTCTGTTTCTTCCTCCCATCCTACACCTCTTCCTAACTCTCCTCCTGCCTTCCTTGACTCTTTTTCCACTGTCTCAGAGGAGGATGTGTCGCTGTTTATCGCCTCTTCTCCCTCTACCACTTGCCCTCTTGACTCCATTCCCTCCCATCTCCTAAAACCTCTTGCTCCTACTATAATCCCTACGATCACACACATTTTTAACTCCGCTCTGAAACCATTCCATCCTCCTTCAAACATGCAACAGTCATACCATTACTCAAAAACAGCAAGCTTGACCCTACCTGTCTTTCTAACTATCGACCTGTCTCCCTCCTGCCTTTTGCCTCTAAACTCTCTCAACACCTATTCTCTCCTAGACCCTTTACAATCTGGCTTCTGCACTGCTCACTCCACGGAAACAGCCCTCACTAAAATAACTGATGACCTCCATGCTGCCAAAGACAGAGGTCATTACACTCTGCTCATATTACTCGACCTCTCTGCAGCATTTGACACCATGGACCACCCTCTTCTCCTTCTCCATACTCTTGGTATTCGGAACAAAGCTCTATTCTGTATCTCATCCTACTTCTCCCATCGTACTTTCAGTGTCTCTTCTGCTAACACCTCCTCCTCCTCTATTGATCTCTCTGTGGGGTTAACCCAGGGCTCTGTCTTGGGACCTCTTCTGTTTTCTCTGTACACACTCTCTCTAGGTGACCTAATAACATCTTTTGGGTTTAATTATCACCTCTATGCTGACGACACACAAATATACTTTTCAACACCTGACCTTACACCTGCTGTACAAACCAAAGTTTCTGAATGTCTCTCTGATATATCATCCTGGATGGCAATCCGCCGCCTTAAACTCAACATGGCTAAAACAGAGCTCCTCATACTTCCTCCCAAATCTGGCCCTACTACCTCCTTCCACATTACTGTTGGAACTACGATCATTCACCCAGTAGCCCAAGCACGCTGCCTAGGGGTCACACTCGACTCCTCTCTCACATTCGCCCCTCACATTCAAAACATTTCTAAAACCTGTCGTTTTTTCCTCCGCAATATAACAAAGATACGCCCTTTCCTCTGTTGCTCGACTGCTAAAACTCTGACTCAGGCCCTCATTCTCTCCCGTCTTCATTACTGTAACCTCCTGCTGTCCGGCCTTCCTGCCTCTCACCTGTCTCCCCTACAATCTATCCTAAAACTGCTGCCAGGATCACTCTACTCTTTCCAAGATCTGTCTCGGCATCTCCCCTCATGAAATCCCTCTCCTGGCTTCCGATCAAATCCCTCATCTCACACTCCATTCTTCTCCTCACTTTTAAAGCTTTACACTCTTCTGCCCCTCCTTACATCTCAGCCCTAATTTCTCGTTATGCACCATCCCGACTCTTGCATTCTTCTCAAGGATGTCTTCTTTCTACCCCCTTTGTATCTAAAGCCCTCTCCCGCCTTAAACCTTTTTCACTGACTGCCCCACACCTCTGGAATGCCCTTCCCCTCAGTACCCGACTAGCACCCTCTCTATCCACCTTTAAGACCCACCTTAAGACACACTTGCTTAAAGAATCATATGGATAGCACTGGATAATCCTGGACACATGATACATAAAGCTTTGCCCCCTGCAGATGCACTTACCGGAACTCCCTCCTACTGTCTCTGTACGTTCTACCAATTAGACTGTAAGCTCCTCGGGGCAGGGACTCCTCTTCCTTAATGTTACTTTTATGTCTAAAGCACTTATTCCCATGACCTGTTATTTATATTATCTGTTATTTATTTGATTACCACGTGTATTACTGCTGTGACGCGCTATGTACATTAATGGCGCTATATAAATAAAGACATACAATACAATACATTTTTACATATTCACAGCTAAAACGAAGACCAGTCACAAGAGCAAACTGTGGTCACAGATCTGCAGATCTGTATCCGCATCTAGCGTCTACAGACGAACCGCAGAGACGTGCAAGAAACGATTTGGGGACATCAAACTGCGCCTTAAAAAGAAGCTGGCAAAGGCTGGTCGCCATGCATGTGGGACAGGAGGTGGCCCTCCAGCATCCTTACATTTACGGTCATACGGGGAGAAGATGTACCCCATTATGAACCCACGACTAATTTTTGGGATAGGAGGGAACAGGGATATCGGGCCAACTACTGTCAGAGTCGACACCAGGGGAGTAGTATGTTATGAAATCAATGTCTAATACAGAAATAGTGAGAGAAATTCAATCATTTATACTTACAGTAAAAAATTAACTTTAGTTTATATGATGCGATCAAGGAATCGCTAAATTACGAAGGTCACTCTTGTTATTTAACTGATACAGGTTTAAAAGGTGTTGCTTCTAAATATATGTGCATTTACAGTGGATGTGCAGCCAGAATAAGAACAGGAGCACATGGTTACTTTGTCATTATGTGGATAAACAATTGCATTTTGTTTTAATATAGTTGTTGGTGAAGACACGGAGTCTAATTTATCGGCAACACCAAATCTGGAAGATTTAATCAGTGATGAGGAAATGTTGGAGGATACACCGGATATTCAATGTGTGGAGGACACCGTACACCACAAAGAGCTTGATGTCCCTGTCACGAGAGAACAGCACATATATACAATAACCGGGCCAGATTGAACAAGACTAGGATATAGTAAACTGAATGAGTTTATTTCCTATGAGCAGAACAGACAATACATCAAGCAAATAACATTACAGGAATATTCACACTTACTGGGGTTGGACAAGGAGATATTCAGCCGAATAGCAGCTCCTTAGTTGTTATAGGTCACAACAAGCACGACAACACGACAGCAACAAGCAACCAACACAGGAATAAGGGGTGCACGCAACTATATAGACGCAGACCCCCATTCCTACCATGGCAGCTCAGTTATTGGTGAAGACAAATCTTCACCCAATCACAGGTTGCCAGGTAATGCAAAAAGCTGGGTTTACCCAGTCCCTCATTAATACAACCCTCCCCTGTGGCTACTTGGCCAGCCCATTTATAAAAAACTATGACATGATGCCTTCCTTGCCATCCTGTCTAGCAAAAATGCTTATTGGACAGGGGTCTTTCATGTAGGGTGTCACTTTTGACAGGTGAAATGGTTATCACCTAGGTGTGAGACCTGGCTGCATATGCAATGAGGCAAGTCACCTCTGGGGAACTTCTCCACACCAAAGCCTTACAAGTGGCCTCCTTTGATTGTACAATTACATATGAAAGGGGCCATTTGGCGAGCCTCCAAACTTATATCCAAAGTTATAGTAAAAACAGTGATAACATAACTATTTCTCCCATATTTTAAATCAGATAAAAAATATCTATGCAACCTGTGTTCGTTGCATAGGAAAGCATATCCACATTTCAGCCTTGTAGCACAAACACATACAGAGATATGGTTCTATGGGGTTTACATTATGACAAATACACAGTTAACCCTCTCTCCATATTAATACATAACATAGAAATTAATTCTACTGTACAGGGGGATGCAGATCAATATATACACAGTATGGTTAACCCTTTCCCTCCCGACATGATTTCTACACATACAGGAATATAACACAGACTGCTGGGGGAATACAGCTCAGACCTGGGGCAATTCTGCTGAAGCAGGGGGATGCAGATCAAAATATAACACAGATCCCATTAACCCCTCATACCCCGATCATGACAGTCCCCGAGCCAGAAGATTCGGCGCCAGATGTACTGCTAGTACAGGATAGCGTCGTAGTTGGGACCCCTCTTTAAACGCTCCGTCAGCGATACACGTGTTATATGCAAGAGGAGAGAGAAGACTACATAGTGCGATCAATAAGGTACATAAATCGAAGGTTTAAAAATGCGCACTTACAATAAGTCAATTAAAATCCTGCATGTATCACACAAATGGTGAAAGATGGAGGTTTTCCGAACTGCTCACCGCCTCCCTTGGGTACTCGGCTGGCTCCCACTGCTCGGTGACTGTGATCAGAACTCCCCCCCTTGCGCCCGTCCGGAAGGATGATGTCACGGCTGCAGCGCTGGGGGGCTACGGATCGCCTCCAAGTCCAAAATTGGTCACTCAACGCGTTTCGCCCAGCTGACAAGAGCTGTTCTCGGCTTCGTCAGGCGTGTGTGTTATGGTATACAGATGGCTCTTATATACCCTATGCATGTCACAGTTCAACAATCAATTATACAATCAATTAAAAAACCTAATTAACTCATATTACACTCAGGGAGAATCTGGATGCAATCTTTAGGACATCTGATATTCTTAAAAATTAATTTAAATAACTTTACTTAAATAGCTTTACGTGAGATATAATAGTTCAAACATTGTGGGAATTGTCAATTATGAAATATCATTTATCGGTTACATCTTGGAATAGCTTATGAAATCATCACCTTAGCTGAATTAATTATTTATTTGCGGGGACAATGATATATTAATTAGATTGTTTTTGTGTATAGCAGAGGACCTCTGAAAAAAGTATGGGGGGCAAAAGTTGGGTGGGGAACTCATTACAAGGAAAAAATCAGGGGACAAGGGGTGTATTAAAACTTGAAACTCGATTAGTTTGTGTGTGGTGATTACATTGAGTTCAGGGGCATAACCAAAGAGTTAATGAGCTTAATGGGTTATTTGATGCGATATGAAAGTGGGTATAAGCATATTCTACATATAGGAATGCAGGTAGCTATATTGAATCAAGGATGTTATCCTACATTTTATTACGAGGGCACTAGAACCTTATAGGGGAAGGGACTCGATCGATTCTACCCCAAAAATTAATCTAGTTAAGGGGGTATTTATCTGTGTACCCTCTTAAGGGTGTCCTGCGAGGTTTTACTCTGACACTCATAGGTTAATCAGGACAAGCTGCGATAATTGTGTTTATCTCTTGTTCTTTTTAATATATATTTTTATTTTTTAAGGTATGGACAATGATGTAATTGTAAGGAGTCTAGAGCTTAAATAGCTCTGAATATTTTTATGTTTACAAATGAATTCATTATAATTATGTTGCATCATGAGGAACAATAGACTAATTAATAGTCATTGCTTTGGTTCCAAGTATTTTAAATTGTTTTTATTTATATGTGTCATTTTAAATGTATTTTTAAATCAATTATAGTTTATTATTTTAAGTTATGTCAAGTTATGTATTTGTGTGGGTATTATTTTGTAAGTGTCATGTATTTATTATCATTTTTATAATTTACTGTTAGCATTTATTTATATTGATTTGTCAATTAGTATGTGAGCAGTTGATTGGATGGTTTGATAGCCTGAAATAAGACATGGTTCCCAATTGGTTAATATAGGAACCAGGGGAGGTATATTAGTGCCTCTCTGAGTGTCTATGGCCAAGCCCTGATGAAGTGTCATGTGACACGAAACATGTTGGTGATGTCATAACGCAGCGACGCACGTCCGTGACGACGGTCAGTTTGTGTAGCTGGTGGAGCCCTACCTGCCACGAGGAGCACAAAGGGGAATTCTAGGGCCTAAGGTCTGTTTTTTCTATAACATCTTGCATTCCTAGCACCTCTCCTTCCCCGTCACAAACTAGGGTTGTGCGTTTGGGTGTTTACATCCATTATTCCTGTGTGGCTAGGGCTCGTGCATAATTTATTTGTGTCAATTTAGACAAGGTTATTATTATATTATTGTATTATGTGTATTTTTTGTATGATGAATGATTTTTCATGATAAAAATATATGTATTAATTCTGGTTTCTTCTGGTTTCATTTTCATGCGCTCCTATTTTTGTTTTTTTGTATTGCTGATCACGGGAGATTGGGAGCTGCGGGGTGACACCGGGTAGCCGTGAGAGGGGGGTCGTTTGGAGAGACAGCGCGCTCAATACAAATTTTAATATTTTAAATGCAAAGATACAGCTAAGGCCGGGACTCCGGACTCCCCTGTGCAACAGCCAGCAGCGGACCCCGATATGGACACCCCAGCAGAGGAGCTGGATGACATGGCAGTGATGCGGAGGAAAGACATGAAGGAGTTCTGCTCCTCCATGAAAAAGTTCTTCAAGTCAGAGCTCTGGGCACTAAGGAAAGATGTGGATGCCCTGGGGGAGCGCACCAATACCTTGGAATCTAAGGCACAGGAGACCACCAGCGCCCTAACCCACACACAAACACAAGTGTCCACCCTCAAAGACCAAGTCAGAGCCCTGGAGGACAAGATCGAGGATGGGGAGAACCGCGACCGACGCTGCAACGTCCGCCTACGAGGGGTGCCGGAATCTGTCACGGATCCTGAGGACTTCGCCACTAAATGGCTGGAGCATCTGTTCCCAGATCTGACGGAAAGGGACTTAATGCTAGACAGATGCCATAGGGCACTCAGAGGGAGACCCCAACAGGGGGACCCCCCCAGAGACATCGTAATGCGGTTCCATTGCTACCGGATGAAAGAACAAGCGTGCCGCATTGCCAGGGAGTTGAAAACAGTGGAATTTGAACATATTAAATTCCAAGTCTACCAAGATTTGTCCCCCGCTACCCTGGCAAAAAGGAAGGCATTGGCCCCCATAACTAGAGCTCTCCGGGACAAAGAGGGTCGCTACAGGTGGTTGCTCCCATGTGCAGTCCTAGTACTGAAAAATGGGGTTGCACACACACTGAAACATGCGGAGGATGGAGAGGGATTCCTCCGTAGGGTTCTTGGCTCCCCGCAAAGTCCCCCTCACATTGTAGCTGCCAAAGATGGTGCCCCCTCAACCTCGTGGCACGCAGCTGGGAGCTCACGATCTGAAGCCAGGGCTGAAGGGGAATCGCCGAGCTCCACATAGTCTCCCCTCTACTACACCAATAGACTGCTACATCCTCCCTCAAACACCCCAGCAAGACCATGTGGAAAGCCCTAGTCAAGAGGAGCTCCTCCAGTGGTCCCCATCGACCCCCCTGCAAGGACCAAGAGACATACCAGCCCCCGCACGTCTACTCACGTTTTCCGCAGAGCAGCCATCTTCTCCTGCTCCATCCCTGGGGCACGCGGGAACAGACATGCTCGGCGCGGGCTGAGCAGGTGACGTCACTGGCTCTCGCGGTCGCCTGGCTGTCTTTCGCGAGACTTGGATCAAGACACATGCGCAGAGGGTCCCGGCCGCGTCATCACCCAGCGCCGTCACAGCCTGTCCCCTGCTCTCACATCACCGAGCCGCCGGTCCCTCGCTCTCACCAAGCAGACAGTCCCTGGAGCCTCCTGTCCCCTGGTTTCACCTCACAGCCCTTGCTGCCGCCGTGCTGTGGGATGGGAGGTATCGGCTTGTGGCTGTAGTGGGGTACGGCTGCTCTGTGTGTATACTCGCCACTACTCTATATCTATAACCCCCTTACTGTGGATATATCCCCCCTACTGTGTGTGGCTGCAGCGGGACGAGGAGCAGCTGGACCGGCTGCTCTATGTGCGGGTAGCAGGGGCTGCTGTTCCAAGGAGCTGTGCTTTCCTCAAACGGGTGCTCAGGGGAACTTTACTCATACTTTCTTTCGGAGACGCCCACTCCTGAAGCCCAAGATGGTAGCAGCGAAGCCACGTCAGGCCAAAAAACCCTCCCCTGAGTAAAAATACTTCGTCAGGCCGGAGAGACTGGGACCATGTTGGGGGGGGGGGCGGGAGTGGGGGGAAGGAGGGGAGTTAAGTGAGCGGGATACAAAGTGGAGGAGGGGGAGAAAAATAAATAAATATATATCCATACCCGGGCCACCCTATAGATAGGGACTCAGTAGCTGTACAGACTCAGTCGCTGCCTCTTGCTCGACCCCACATTTAAACATATAGTACCACTGAGAGATAGGTCTACATATAACCAGTTAGCGTCAGCTTCACGGGCGCCAGTAGCTCCATCACCATCTTAGCTACCGCTTAATAACCTTAATAAATGTTAATAGGCCACACTTTAAAGTACAGAAACAACTAACAGGGAGGAGGCCAACACCCCCCGCCACATGGAAGGCAGACACTCACGTATGAGTGGATAAAGAAGACTAGGTAGACGTACCTCTGATCTTCCCGCCTTCAAGAACGGTCATAATTGGAGCTGAGTGGAACGCTCCAATAGGAACCTACATGGGGGCATGGGGCTCCCTACCCCCGCCATCCACGTAGAGGGCACAACCAGGGGGAACAGGGAGTGGGGGAGCTATGGGAGAAGTTAGGTAGGTAGATGTAATGTGATCTACAGTTTTTTGTTGCTAAAGTTATAAGTTACACTGTTATGTATTTATTGTCTGTTTAAAGGAGATGCGCCGGTGGGACAGTTCCCTGATCGGCGGGCATGTGTTCTCCGCTTCGATCCCTACAGCGCAGGGATCGCAAACAAGTCCCAGGGAGGCCAGGACCCAGCAGACAGAGGAGATCCCTTCATCAGTCTGGGCCAAGTGACCCCCCCCTGGGCGCAAGGGCCAATCCCGGGGGCTCCCAGAGTGGGCTCTTGTCTTCATGTTCCTATTTGTTCTTTGTACACTAGTGTTTTCGTTGTTTTTTGTTGTGAACCCAATCCCCTCGGTGTTGACCCTCATGTGCTCCTCCCAGTCCCCTCCCTCTCCCTCCCTCCCCGCTGCCTCCCACTCCCTCCTTACCCTACCCTCAATTACCTACTTAAAAGTATGCACCCTGAAGGAAGTGATCGTCCGGTCCTACACATGGATTCCACGGGTAAGTCAAGCAACATAGTGATGTGCGCAGTCACACACAGTAATAAATGGTGTTGACTTTTATATCTCACAATGTGCTGGGCTTTAATAACCCCACTAAACGCAAACTAGCCTTCACTGACTATAAAAGAAAACATGCGGATGTGTTGCTCCTACAGGAGACGCATTTCAGCAAAACCAATAACCCCAAATACCTTGATAAAGACTTCTCCCAGGTTTTCTCGGCCTCTGCTGAAGTCAAAAAGCGTTGAGTTGCCATCCTATTCCGTAATAGCATCCCTTTCGAAGGCCTGCTAACCAAACGGGATAATGATGGCAGGTATATTATAACAGTAGGAACTATTAGGGGACAGAAGATCACAATCGCTTGTATATATGCCCCCTGCGAAAGGAGTGCAATCTTCTTTGAAAAATTCTTTAGAACCCTAAACTCCGTGGCGCAGGGAAACGTTGTTTTAGCTGGAGACTTTAATACGGTTATCCAACCTCACATGGATAGATCAGGTGGAGTTACCCTACATAATAAAGGAGCAGGGATCTCCCTAAGCAGGGGCCTCAAAAGTAACCAACTAATAGACATCTGGAGAGAGCTACACACAGCAGATAGGAATTACACGTTCTTCTCGCACCCACATGGCTCATACAGTAGGATTGATTACTTCGCAGTGTCCTGTCACCTGGTCCCCAAGGTCACCCAAGCGGAGATCCATGATATTTCATGGTCTGACCACGTGCCCATAGAGCTCCAGTGCAATAATATTCACACGGTTAGACCAGGAACGAACGGGAAACTTAATGAATCCATTCTAAAAATTCCAGAAATCTGTGATGCTGTGGGTTTCGAGATAGACCAATTCTTCAAGATAAATGCCGGCTCTGTCTCCTCACATCTGGTCCTGTGGGAGGCGCATAAAGCGACTCTCCGAGGTACCCTCATAAATATCACATCTAGACGAAAAAAAGAGAGAGAGGCAAAAATTGTCACGCTCCAATCTAAATTACAGGCTCTCTCCTCCAGGCACAAAAAGAACCTAGATCCGCAAACCCTACAAGAGGTAAAAGACACTAAAATTGAATTAAACATGATATTGACCTCCAGGGCTGATAATTCACAAAGATTGGTCAAAGAGGAAATTTTACAAAAAGGCAAACAGGCCGGATACGATGCTGGCCCGCATGCTGAAAGACAGGCAAAATAAATATAACATCCAAGATTTACGCTTAAAATCTGGTACCCCTACTTCCAACCCCCAGAAGATAGTAGATGAATTCGGCTCCTTCTATGAGACACTCTATAATGGTGAGAAAGTGGCACATAATCCTAACATGAGCAGTAAAATGAGAGATTTCCTGGCTAGCTCCAATCTGGTGAGATTGACAGAATCAGACAGAGCTTCCCTAAACGCCGACTTCACTTATGAGGAGTTGACACAGGCCATTACGGAACTTAAACCTTCAAAGGCACCGGGGCCGGATGGCTTCTCAGGGTTATACTACCAGAAATTTGTCGAGTTGCTTGCCCCTAGGTTGCTCCAGGTATTCAACGCTATTTTAGCGGGAGCCCCCATCCTAAGGGATGTCTTATTCTACCCAGACTTATACATCCAGATCAGGTCGGATTTATCAAGGGCCGACAAGCCGCAGATAATACCCGACGATTTATAGATCTGTTAGATTTGGCCAATATTGACACTGCTCAAAGTATGCTGTTAAGTCTGGACGCCGAAAAGGCTTTCGATAGAATAGACTGGCCATACTTGAAGGAGACGCTTGCGGCATTTGGCTTTGGAGATCGGGTGAGTGAAGCGATCTTATCGCTGGACTCTAACCCCACTGCCAGGGTGGTACACCAAGGCTACCCCTCTCTGCCCTTCCAAATCAGGAGTGGTACGAGACAGGGCTGCCCACTTTCACCCCTCCAATTCGCCCTCTGTATTGAACCCCTGGTGGAACAAATCAGAGGAAACCCTAACATCTCAGGGTTAAACGCATACTCCCAAATCCATAAGGCGGCCCTGTATGCAGATGACATCCTCTTGATGATCACGAAACCCCTCACTTCACTACCGAACCTATTTGACCTGCTAGGCCGGTTTTCTAAAATCTCCGGCTTCAAAATCAATCAGTCCAAATCTGAGGCTCTTAATGTCAACCTCCCCGGACACATAGAAAAATTGTTAAAATTAAACTTTAAATTTCACTGGCAACACAAGTCTATAAAATATCTGGGTGTCCACATCACCAGAAACGTCAAAGATATATACGACGCAAATTATCCCAATCTAATCAGGACTCTAAAATCAGACTTACAAAAGTGGACATCCAAAAGAATCTCCTGGATAGGAAGAATCCCTAGTGTCAAAATGAATTTACTCCCCTGAATCTTATATCTCTTTCAAACTCTCTCAGTGCCACTCAGATTGAGGGACCTGCACTCACTTCAATCTGACATCTCTAAATTTATATGGGGAGGTAAAAAACCAAGAGTCAGCAAAATCAATATGAAAAGGTCGGTCCTGGCTGGGGGCCTAGCGGTACCCTGCCTGTTATCATATTACAAAGCGGCACAGTTGAGCCAAATCGTGCAATGGCAGTCGGACCCGAGATATAAGAGATGGGTCGAATAAGAGAGTGCAGCCTGTGCACCAATAGAATTACATAATCTAATCTGGCTCCCCAAAACAGCACAAAAAGGTGCTAATATGCCGCTATCCTCAATGACCAACTCATTGTCAATCTGGGAGGCCACAAAAATTAGGCACTCCCTTACAACGACACGCTCTATGATGTCAGCCCTGTGGAATAATTCCGAGTTCGTGCCGGGCCTTTCGGTCAGTAATATATCAATTTGGAGAAAGACAGGTTATAATCGGATTAAAGATCTGGAAGGTCATGACAGAAAAATTAAGACGTTTGATCACGTCAGACTAGAAAAAGAGATCCCCCACTCAGAATTCTTTAGATACCTCCAGGTCAGGGCGTTCTATAACAAATTTGCCCCATACCCACCAGTGACATCCTTCGAAAAGCTCTGTCTGGCAGAGACCGACACAAAGGGACTTACCTCGCAGCTATACAGCGAAGTGATCAGTACTAGCGAACAAGCCCATGAGATACCCTCATATAGATCACGATGGGAAGCAGACATCGGAGAGTGTCTGGAGGACGAGGACTGGAGTGCTATCTTTCTAGCCACAGCAAAGAGTTCCATATGTACCACCCTCAAGGAGAACGCATATAAGGTCCTGATGCGATGGTACCTTACCCCACTGAAATTATCCAGGTTTGTGCCGGGATCCTCCCCGCTGTGCCCCCGCCAGTGCGGAGGAACTGCAGACCTGTTCCATATGCTGTGGTCTTGCCCGCGGATCTCTCCATTCTGGGAGACAATTAGACTTTGGATACAGAGACTGTTTGATCTCACTATTCCCCCAGATCCGTGGCTGTTTCTCCTAAACAGACCACTAGCGGGTCTCTCTAAAGCTCACAATAAACTTATTGCTCACTTTGCACTTGCAACGCAGTGTGAGATCGCAGCATTATGGAAAAGCTCAGACATACCAACCATCCCAAAAATGGAGTGGGGGAGCTATGGGAGAAGTTAGGTAGGTAGATGTAATGTGATCTACAGTTTTTTGTTGCTAAAGTTATAAGTTACACTGTTATTTATCTATTGTCTGTTTAAAGGAGATGTGCCGGTGGGACAGTTCCCTGATCGTCGGGCATGTGTTCTCCGCTTCGATCCCTACAGCGCAGGGATCGCAAACAAGTCCCAGGGAGGCCAGGACCCAGCAGACAGAGGAGATCCCTTTGTCAGTCTGGGCCAAGTGACCCCCCCCTGGGCGCAAGGGCCAATCCCGGGGGCTCCCAGAGTGGGCTCTTGTCTTCATGTTCCTATTTGTTCTTTGTACACTAGTGTGTTCGTTGTTTTTTGTTGTGAACCCAATCCCCTCGGTGTTGACCCTCATGTGCTCCTCCCAGTCCCCTCCCTCTCCCTCCCTCCCCGCTGCCTCCCACTCCCTCCTTACCCTACCCTCAATTACCTACTTAAAAGTATGCGCCCTGAAGGGAGTGATCGTCCGGTCCTACACATGGATTCCACGGGTAAGTCAAGCAACATAGTGATGCGCGCAGTCACACACAGTAATAAATGGTGTTGACTTTTGGAAAAGCTCAGACATACCAACCATCCCAAAAATTCGGAATCGCATTTGGTTTATCTGCCAGATGGAAAAGTTAACGAGTCTGGTTAATGACACTGGCGACAATTATCTAAAAGTCTGGACGCCTTGGCTGGCACAGACAGATATCCCGGGGATAGAAAGGGCATCGATTTGGCTATGATAGTTAACAGATCCGTTCTCCTTGGGAGAGGTGAGATACACCCACGGTTTGTACCGGACGCCCACAATATAGACAGGCAACATATGGCCAGATAGAGATTATTCCCGGCGTCTAGAAACCTAGCAGGGCCGCGTATTAGCTATGAGATACGCCCCCAAGATCACTAACACCCCTCCCTCCCCCCCTCCCACCCACCCCCTTTTTTCTTCCTTCCTTTCATTACCTCTTGGCTCAATGTACGTCTTCCGGTTTGTCCGTCTGTATGGTTGTTTGTCTGTTGGTCTGTGCCTTTATATTTGTTTGTCTACCTAGGTCGTGGTTTACCTGTTGGTATATACGTCATGATTCGCGTGTCTGTCTGTTTGTCGGTTGGGCTGCTAGTGAGTCGAAAACTGAGTCAGAGCGTCTGGCTCCCTCGGTCAGAATGTTGGTCTGACACCGTTGTATTATCTCCAGAAGGCGAGCCCTGTCGAGATGCCCCTCTTGGCTCACCAGTTAGACCACAGTTCAATGTCTTGATATACTACTATCTATTTCATTATATTTTCAGATACAATGAGGATCATCATGTTAAAATTTACCTTTGAATGTATTGCTGTAAACCAATAAAAATTTAAGTTACAAAAAAAAAATAATAATCAAGAGATGAAGTGAAAAGATAACTCGATTGCAGAGTAGTATAGCAATATACACATATAAACCCATCAATACAGATGCACATATTAATAAACAACATTTACACATACAATATATAAAGATATAAAACATGATAGACACTGCTGATACAACCAAGGGATATAGATATTACCAACAATAGATCATACACAAATAAAATAAATTAAAAGAAATATGTAGAATTTAAATAAAAATGGATAGATAAAATAATGAAACATTCCCCTAACAGCTAAATGATTCCAAAAAGCCACATATATATGTATATACATGTATGCACATAAAATGATAGTTATCACAAATGAAGTACAAACTACCCCTAAATGTATAATAGTGAATGTATAAATATACACATGTACACACATACATATGCACCCATAGACAATGCGATCAGAGACTAACTAAATATGAATCCATATACAGAAATGGCCCCAGACTAAGTGCCGTTATTCAATAAATAGTATCAAGGGGCCCATAGGCAGGGAGAAAGAGAAAGAACAAGCAACCAGGGCAAGGACATAACAATGGTTTCCAGTCGCCAAACTACACCTCCGGCCTCCGGTGATCCGGTGAGCTACGACTTCTTCCCGCAGCCCTGAGGGAGCCTATATCTGCGGACCTTTGCAGCACAGAGACCGGATGGTGGTGATTTTATCACAATTTGCTTTATTGTCATTTTACTCTTGTGAGTGCGTTTCTTCCCCCCCCCCCCCTCCTCCCTGCCCCTTTTAATATTAAATACACAGTTTTATGCTATGGGGCGCGCGCTCTCTCTTTTTCTCGTTTCTAGATACCCTTTGATGTGGTCCATCCAATGTGAGAGCAGCCGGAGACCCCCATATCAGCATCAATCATCTGTTATATTCATGGACTAATGTCAAGGACCGGTTGGACTCTTTACTTTCCTTTTTACACTGTTGCACTTACACATTGTTTATTCTGCTAAGTTTATTGTGATATGTATTTTTGTCAATGTTGATATACAATTTAGATTTAGTTACACGTAGTATATTCACACAATTTAGCTTTATATATCACTTTAGTCACTATTAAGGTTTATTATTAGTTATACTCTGGCGCTACTACTTTTGTTCTTCTCAGTAATTATTATTTGTTTACATTTTCAAATGTTGTTTCCAAACAATATTCTTTCAAATTAATGTGTGTTTCGTAGTTTGGCTACTGAATTATGTTGAATACGCAAGCAAAAATGATCAAATACACTGACCACCTGTATGTGGGAGAGGATTACATGGACACTTCTTCCTTTGTATAATGACCTTGTACAGTGTTGTCGACATTATGAACATTTTGATACTTTGTAAGAAGCTGATTTTAAGGAATCTTTAGTGTAACTTGAATCCATTACATGAACACACATGCCGGCACAAATGTCTTCAAACAACAAACCTCCGTTCTCTTAAGCATATCTAATATATACCACAATTGAAAACCGAATTGAGAAAAGAACAACTGTATCACAGATATATGAATATATCACAGACAAATACCCATATTATAAAAATCATCCAAAGCCTACTGTATGGCGAAATTCTATCCGACGGACTTTATCAGCCAATGCTTCTTTTATTCGAAACCCACCGTCTCTCGGAAAGAGTGGTGGCTGTTGGTTAGTTTATGAATCAGGTATGCGTATGTCTGCTAGTGGAAATTTCAGAAGACAGAGAATTGTCGGACACAACTACCATGATACAGGTGCCCGCAGCGGTGTATTAAATGTTCAGCAGAATTTGTATTCTTTGCAACCGGAGTTGTACAACCAATACCAGAACCATAACGGAGCTAGCTATTATGATAACATGCATAATAACGATTTGGCTCCAGCAGCTGAAATGCCACAAAGTTACTATCTGTATCCGCCTCAGTACATGCCACAATATCCAAACTATTATGGAGTAAGCTACAACCCGACCGAGCTGAACCCACCGAACAACCAATTGATTGACTACAGCAGCTACCTCCAAAACACCCCTTCCATGACTGCACCGAATATGAATGCAATATAATGCAGGTAACTATAACAGAAGTACTTTAGACAATGTGTGAATCGCTTATTTCTGAATGACACGCATATGCGTGACATTAATTACGCATGCGCGTAGCATAGGGTAACAAAGTTTTGTTTTTACAAATGTACGTGCCCCTTTTACCTTTTCTCCGATCTCTGTTAATATTACAGAGACCGCGGTGTGAAGATCACAAGATGCCGGAACAGAGTTCTGAAAGAAGGTAAGATCCAGTTAACGAGATCCGTGGCAAGATTGTTAAATGTTTTGTGCAATGGTGCTGGGAATCCGAGCTATTCCTGCACACCACTTAAATGTCATTCCACAACGTTTACGCCCCTCGGTTAAAACAAAAGAATCCATTTTCTCTTTTCAGACTTAAAAAAAATGTTAAATGTGCATAAATGCAATACATATATTCCTAGTCTGTGTACTTTGCATATGGATACATTATAATGTGTTGTGTCCACTCATTCTGTGTTACTCACTTAGATAAATAGCAGGAAATGCAGCACTTTAACAGCAAATATGTAACATTATGCCGACTGGTTAATGTTGTGTAGCATTGTGTATATAGCATGGTTGTAGTGATAGCATGTGGGACACCATAAATGTGTTTAGCACAAGTCATTTCTGCATTTTCAGTCGTTGATAATTCATATATATATTTTTTACTTAACTTATTAATTAGTTAGAAAAAGTAATTAATTAACTAGTTATTTGGAAGATGTCGCGTACGTTTTTAGAACACCAAGGTTAACGTTTAGTAGACAACAGTTACAGTACAAAAACATGTATGTGTTTATATGCAGCTGAAATGTTACATTTCACGTGTACATTTCTGTAAGCAATATTACATATCTACTTCTTTCACAGATGTTGACATCTCTGTTCCAGACAGAAGATCATGTGAATAGAAGTATCCAAACACTGAACAACTAACAGCTTTTACATTCTGCTAACATGCCAAAAACATGAAATGGACACTCATGCTATGATCCACAGTAAAGTGAACGTGAGAACTTTTATATCTCCAAGCTAATCATATATTCTCTAATGTTATTTGCTGAATTAATATAGATGTTTTGATATTGTCTAATAATTACAATACTTACAAATGTGTGTAAACATTACAATAAACGTTGAAATTATATATATTGTCTTAGTGCGAAATTTTTCTTATAGGTCATGTTCATGACCCTTTTACATCAGTCATAAATACTACAATTAATGTTTTCCTACGTCGTATGAAGAAATACACATTTTGTTATAGTCAAACTTTCATGTATTGGTTAAAGTTCAACATGAGTAATTGTATGAAGCATTGACATGAAATATTAATATAGAAATATGTGTAGTTTCAATCCTATAAATATAAATTTTGTTAGGGATACATGCCAGGTTACTGATAGAAGATTTTTTTTCGGTTCAAGGCTCCCCAAGGCGATCAGGATTTTTTCGCGGCGCCCAAAGTAAAAACAAAGGTATATACATACCTAACAGTTGCAGTGCGCAGTTGGTGTCTCTCTCAGACACTCTCACACACTCTCACTCTCTCTCTCTCTCTGACCTCACTCTCTCTGACCTCACTCTCTCCCGCTCCCTACAGACCGCAGATAGCGGTCATGTGCCTCTCCATGCGCCGCCTGTCTCCAGTGCGGGCGCGTGGTCTGAGGCAGCGTGGGCCTTAGCCTAAGAGCGCAAACTCCTTGTTATCACTTGTCACGGTAGCTTGTGACGAGTTGTAATTTACACCAAAACTATATATAAATATATATATACCTGGGTTTGAACTGGGACGAGACTTAGATATAACAAATATAATTTATTCCTTGATAAAGGTGAACACAACAGATTATACAATAACAGGCAAAATATAGACACTTACTTAAAGATTATGGCAAGAAAGTCAGCAGGATCACAGACTGCCACCTCTCCCATAATTCCGTTGACATCTCAGCAAAGCAGGCAGGTCATAAAAGACACAGGCCTGATGACATGCAGACATCAAGACATTTGCATCAAGACAATGAACAGCATGAACAACTTGATAGAGGGTGGACAGCTAGTTTATATACCGTTTGTCCCTCTATCTGTAACCTTAGGTGCCGAGACGGCTAGCAAATGTCCCTTGGAAGCTTTTGAAGCTCATTTTGGGACTTCCAGCTTGGGGTAGCCCCCCCATCAAAAAACCCTTTGAAGCAGGGAGGACATTTGTCATGTTCACTCCTGCAGGAAACCTTGGTGTGTAAATGTGAGTTACCACATTTACAAAGACATCCTCTTCCCTGCTCATTATCATAGCAGGGGGGCTGCAGTTTCTCAGAACTTCAACCAAAATTTCATATTTACTGCAAATCATTGCATAACTTCCGTTCCGTAATACACACAGTCCGGTGAGATATATTAATACGGCCGGTGACACCTGACGGTCGCAGGAAGACCAAAAATTACATTGTAATATGAACATTAATAGAGATATTAATATCTGGCGTTTAGCAGCAGGTACCTATACAGGGTTTAGACTCCCCAAGATCGGCTGACTTCCGCCAATACACTTATGTAATTCTTAGCTGGTTCAGCCAAGGACATCTCATAATATTCTTATATTTAATAAAGTTACCCCCTCAGATATCCAGTTGGGGGTAGCCCCCCCCCCCCTGGCCCCATCAATAAAACCTTTTAAAGTGGGCTTTTGCTTCTCGCATAACCAATTAGGTCAGTTACCTATTGATCAGGGCGATGTATCACACCTCTCTGTTGATATACACTTCCAGTGAATAGACTCACATGAATACTCATATGAGGCACCATTTGGTTCCTTACGCATTACAAAGACAGGCATTCTGCCTGTACATTAGCACACCATTAGCATTCTGCCTGTGTATTTCAAAAACTGCAAAAAGTCACTTTATCCAAAATATATGTCCCTCTTATGACAAAGTTATATTTTTAATATGTGTGTACTTGGGGGGTGACCCGGAGGCTGTACCCCAAGGCTCAGAATACCTTGCTGGCAGGCAAGACAGGTTAAAATATTCCCCTCATGTTCCAGACATCCCTGCCCTGCAGCTATTCCTCATAAAAGGCCACCCATACAAGGCAATCCACTTACACGCTGACACAGGCAGTTGCAGGCCCATGAGGCAAAGGGAATACACAGATAACGCATTAACTAGCCCACTGGGCTTACATCATTAACCCCTGATGACCCAGTGTGTGTGTTATGCAGGTACTGATTAACCCAGACATTACAATGGGACAGGGACACAGGCATGGGCGTCCGCAGAAATGTTTTCAGGGGGGGGCATAATGTTAACTAGACAGAGAGAGAGAGTGGTTGTGGGGGGGTGTGGGTGCCGGGGTGGGTGACTGACACTTTGACTGACTGACTCGTGTGTGACTGACACTTGGGTGGGTGACTGACTGACTGTGGGTTGGTGTCTGTATTCATTCACAGACAGACAGAAACAAACACACACCCTCCCCCTCTCAGACTCTCCCCCTCCCTCTCAGACTCTCCCTCTCCCTCTCAGACTCTCCCTCTCCCTCTCAGACTCTCCCTCTCCCTCTCAGACTCTCCCTCTCCCTCTCCCCCTCAGACTCTCCCTCTCCGACTCTCCCTCTCCCCCTCAGACTCTCCCTCTCCCCCTCAGACTCTCCCTCTCCCCCTCAGACTCTCCCTCTCCCCCTCAGACTCTCCCTCTCCCCCTCAGACTCTCCCTCTCCCCCTCAGACTCTCCCTCTCCCCCTCAGACTCTCCCTCTCCCCCTCAGACTCTCCCTCTCCCCCTCAGACTCTCCCTCTCCCCCTCAGACTCTCCCTCTCCCCCTCAGACTCTCCCTCTCCCCCTCAGACTCTCCCTCTCCCCCTCAGACTCTCCCTCTCCCCCTCAGACTCTCCCTCTCCCCCTCAGACTCTCCCTCTCCCCCTCAGACTCTCCCCCTCCCCGACTCTCCCCCTCTCAGACTCTCCCCCTCTCAGACTCTCCCCCTCTCAGACTCTCCCCCTCTCAGACTCTCCCCCTCTCAGACTCTCCCCCTCTCAGACTCTCCCCCTCTCAGACTCTCCCCCTCTCAGACTCTCCCCCTCTCAGACTCTCCCCCTCTCAGACTCTCCCCCTCTCAGACTCTCCCCCTCTCAGACTCTCAGACTCTCAGACTCTCCCTCTCTCACTCTCTCACTCTCCCTCTCTCCCTCTCCCTCTCTCCCTCTCTCACTCTCCCTCTCTCACTCTCCCTCTCTCACTCTCCCTCTCTCACTCTCCCTCTCTCACTCTCCCTCTCTCACTCTCCCTCTCTCACTCTCCCTCTCTCACTCTCCCTCTCTCACTCTCCCTCTCTCACTCTCCCTCTCTCACTCTCCCTCTCTCACTCTCCCTCTCTCCCTCTCAGACTCTCCCTCTCCCTCTCAGACTTTCCCTCTCCCTCTCAGACTTTCCCTCTCCCTCTCAGACTCTCCCTCTCCCTCTCAGACTCTCAGACTCTCCCTCTCAGACTCTCCCTCTCAGACTCTCCCTCTCAGACTCTCCCTCAGACTCTCCCTCTCAGACTCTCCCTCTCAGACTCTCCCTCTCAGACTCTCCCTCTCAGACTCTCCCTCTCAGACTCTCCCTCTCAGACTCTCCCTCTCAGACTCTCCCTCTCAGACTCTCCCTCTCAGACTCTCCCTCTCAGACTCTCCCTCTCAGACTCTCCCTCTCAGACTCTCCCTCTCAGACTCTCCCTCTCAGACTCTCCCTCTCAGACTCTCCCTCTCCCTCTCTCCCTCTCAGACTCTCCCTCTCCCTCTCTCCCTCTCAGACTCTCCCTCTCAGACTCTCCCTCTCAGACTCTCCCTCTCAGACTCTCCCTCTCAGACTCTCCCTCTCAGACTCTCCCTCTCAGACTCTCCCTCTCAGACTCTCCCTCTCAGACTCTCCCTCTCAGACTCTCCCTCTCAGACTCTCCCTCTCAGACTCTCCCTCTCTCACTCTCCCTCTCTCACTCTCTCACTCTCCCTCTCTCACTCTCCCTCTCTCACTCTCCCTCTCTCACTCTCCCTCTCTCACTCTCCCTCTCTCACTCTCCCTCTCTCACTCTCCCTCTCTCACTCTCCCTCTCTCACTCTCCCTCTCTCACTCTCCCTCTCTCACTCTCCCTCTCTCACTCTCCCTCTCTCACTCTCCCTCTCTCCCTCTCTCCCTCTCTCACTCTCCCTCTCTCACTCTCCCTCTCTCACTCTCTCACTCTCACTCTCTCACTCTCTCAGACTCTCAGACTCCCTCTCAGACTCCCTCTCAGACTCCCTCTCAGACTCCCTCTCAGACTCCCTCTCAGACTCCCTCTCAGACTCCCTCTCAGACTCCCTCTCAGACTCCCTCTCAGACTCCCTCTCAGACTCCCTCTCAGACTCCCTCTCAGACTCCCTCTCAGACTCCCTCTCAGACTCCCTCTCAGACTCTCCCTCTCAGACTCTCCCTCTCAGACTCTCCCTCTCAGACTCTCCCTCTCAGACTCTCCCTCTCAGACTCTCCCTCTCAGACTCTCCCTCTCAGACTCTCCCTCTCAGACTCTCCCTCTCAGACTCTCCCTCTCAGACTCTCCCTCTCAGACTCTCCCTCTCCCTCTCAGACTCTCCCTCTCAGACTCTCCCTCTCCCTCTCAGACTCCCTCTCAGACTCTCCCTCTCAGACTCCTCTCCCTCTCAGACTCTCCCTCTCAGACTCTCCCTCTCAGACTCTCCCTCTCAGACTCTCCCTCTCAGACTCTCCCTCTCAGACTCTCCCTCCTCTCAGACTCCCTCTCAGACTCTCCTCTCAGACTCTCCCTCTCAGACTCTCCCTCCTCTCCCTCTCAGACTCTCCCTCTCAGACTCTCACTCTCAGACTCTCACTCTCAGACTCTCACTCTCAGACTCTCCCTCTCCCTCTCAGACTCTCAGACTCTCACCTCTCAGACTTTCCCTCTCCCCTCTCAGACCTCTCCCTCTCAGACTTTCCCTCTCCCTCTCAGACTCTCCCTCTCAGACTTCCTCTCCCTCTCAGACTCTCCCCTCTCAGACTCTCCCTCTCAGACTCTCCCTCTCAGACTCTCCCTCTCAGACTCTCCCTCTCAGACTCTCCCTCTCAGACTCTCCCTCTCAGACTCTCCCTCTCAGACTCTCCCTCTCAGACTCTCCCTCTCAGACTCTCCCTCTCAGACTCTCCCCTCTACCCCCTCTCCAGACTCTCCCTCTCCTCTCAGACTCTCCCTCTCCCCTCTCAGACTCTCCCTCTCCCTCTCAGACTCTCCCTCTCCCTCTCAGACTCTCCCTCTCCCTCTCCCTCTCAGACTCTCCCTCTCCCTCTCAGACTCTCCCTCTCCCTCTCAGACTCTCCCTCTCCCTCTCAGACTCTCCCTCTCCCTCTCAGACTCTCCTCTCCTCCCTCTCCCTCTCAGACTCCTCCCTCTCCCTCTCAGACTCTCCCTCTCAGACTCTCCCTCTCAGACTCTCCCTCTCAGACTCTCCCTCTCAGACTCTCCCTCTCAGACTCTCCCTCTCAGACTCTCCCTCTCACTCTCACTCTCTCTCACTCTCTCACTCTCTCAGACTCTCCTCTCTCCCTCTCAGACTCTCCCTCTCAGACTCTCCCTCTCAGACTCTCCCTCTCTCTCCCTCTCTCTCACTCTCTCTCACTCTCTCTCACTCTCTCTCACTCTCTCACTCTCTCTCACTCACTCTCTCACTCTCTCAGACTCTCAGACTCTCAGACTCTCAGACTCTCAGACTCTCAGACTCTCAGACTCTCAGACTCTCAGACTCTCAGACTCTCAGACTCTCAGACTCTCAGACTCTCAGACTCTCAGACTCTCAGACTCTCAGACTCTCAGACTCTCAGACTCTCAGACTCTCAGACTCTCAGACTCTCAGACTCTCAGACTCTCAGACTCTCAGACTCTCAGACTCCCTCTCAGACTCCCTCTCAGACTCTCACTCTCCCTCTCAGACTCTCCCTCTCAGACTCTCCCTCTCAGACTCTCCCTCTCAGACTCTCCCTCTCAGACTCTCCCTCTCAGACTCTCCCTCTCAGACTCTCCCTCTCAGGACTCTCCCTCTCAGACTCTCCCTCTCAGACTCTCCCTCTCAGACTCTCCCTCTCAGACTCTCCCTCTCAGACTCTCCTCTCAGACTCTCCCTCTCAGACTCTCCCTCTCAGACTCTCCCTCTCAGACTCTCCCTCTCAGACTCTCCCTCTCAGACTCTCCCTCTCAGACTCCCTCTCAGACTCTCCCTCTCAGACTCCCTCTCAGACTCTCCCTCTCCCTCTCAGACTTTCCCTCTCCCTCTCAGACTCTCCCTCTCAGACTCTCCCTCTCAGACTCTCCCTCTCAGACTCTCCCTCTCAGACTCTCCCTCTCAGACTCTCCCTCTCAGACTCTCCCTCTCAGACTCTCCCTCTCAGACTCTCCCTCTCAGACTCTCCCTCTCAGACTCTCCCTCTCAGACTCTCCCTCTCAGACTCTCCCTCTCAGACTCCCTCTCAGACTCTCCCTCTCCCTCTCAGACTTTCCCTCTCCCTCTCAGACTCTCCCTCTCAGACTCTCCCTCTCAGACTCTCCCTCTCAGACTCTCCCTCTCAGACTCTCCCTCTCAGACTCTCCCTCTCAGACTCTCCCTCTCAGACTCTCAGACTCAGACTCTCAGACTCAGACTCTCACTCTCAGACTCTCACTCTCAGACTCTCACTCTCAGACTCTCCCTCTCAGACTCTCCCTCTCAGACTCTCCCTCTCAGACTCAGACTCTCCCTCTCAGACTCTCCCTCTCAGACTCAGACTCTCAGACTCAGACTCTCACTCTCAGACTCTCACTCTCCCTCTCAGACTCTCCCTCTCAGACTCTCCCTCTCAGACTCTCCCTCTCAGACTCTCCCTCTCAGACTCTCCCTCTCAGACTCTCAGACTCAGACTCTCAGACTCAGACTCTCAGACTCAGACTCTCCCTCTCAGACTCTCCCTCTCAGACTCTCCCTCTCAGACTCTCCCTCTCAGACTCCCTCTCAGACTCTCCCTCTCAGACTCCCTCTCAGACTCTCCCTCTCCCTCTCAGACTTTCCCTCTCCCTCTCAGACTCTCCCTCTCAGACTCTCCCTCTCAGACTCTCCCTCTCAGACTCTCCCTCTCAGACTCTCCCTCTCAGACTCTCCCTCTCAGACTCTCCCTCTCAGACTCTCCCTCTCAGACTCTCCCTCTCAGACTCTCCCTCTCAGACTCTCCCTCTCAGACTCTCCCTCTCAGACTCTCAGACTCAGACTCTCAGACTCAGACTCTCACTCTCAGACTCTCCCTCTCAGACTCTCACTCTCAGACTCTCCCTCTCAGACTCTCCCTCTCAGACTCTCCCTCTCAGACTCTCCCTCTCAGACTCAGACTCTCAGACTCAGACTCTCACTCTCAGACTCTCACTCTCCCTCTCAGACTCTCCCTCTCAGACTCTCCCTCTCAGACTCTCCCTCTCAGACTCTCCCTCTCAGACTCTCCCTCTCAGACTCTCCCTCTCAGACTCTCAGACTCAGACTCTCAGACTCAGACTCTCAGACTCAGACTCTCACTCTCAGACTCTCACTCTCAGACTCTCCCTCTCAGACTCAGACTCTCAGACTCAGACTCTCACTCTCAGACTCTCACTCTCCCTCTCAGACTCTCCCTCTCAGACTCTCCCTCTCAGACTCTCCCTCTCAGACTCTCCCTCTCAGACTCTCCCTCTCAGACTCTCCCTCTCAGACTCTCCCTCTCAGACTCTCTCTCCCTCTCAGACTCTCCCTCTCAGACTCTCCCTCTCAGACTCTCACCTCTCACTCGACTCTCCCTCTCAGGAACTCTCCCCTCTCAGACTCTCCCTCTCAGACTCTCCCTCCCTCTCAGACCTCTCCCTCTCAGGACTCTCCCTCTCAGACTCTCCCTCTCAGACTCTCCCTCCCTCACTCAGACTCTCTCTCACTCTCAGACTCTCAACTCTCAGCTACTCAAGACTCTCCCTCTCACCTCTCCCTCTCAGACTCTCCCTCTCAGACCTCTCCCTCTCAGACTCTCCCCCTCTCTCAGGAACTCTCCCTCTCAGACTCTCCCTCTCAGACCTCTCCCCTCTCAGGACTCTCCCTCTCCCCCTCAGACTCTCTCCCCCTCAGACTCTCTCCCCCTCAGACTCTCTCCCCCTCAGACTCTCTCCCCCTCAGACTCTCTCCCCCTCAGACTCTCTCTCTCACTCAGACTCTCTCTCTCACTCAGACTCTCTCTCTCTCACTCAGACTCTCTCTCTCTCACTCAGACTCTCTCTCTCTCTCAGACTCTCTCTCTCTCACTCAGACTCTCTCTCTCTCTCACTCAGACTCTCTCTCTCTCACTCAGACTCTCTCTCTCACTCAGACTCTCTTTCCCCCTCAGAATCCCTCTCCCCCTCAGAATCCCTCTCCCCCTCAGAATCCCTCTCCCCCTCAGAATCCCTCTCACTCAGAATCCCTCTCTCACTCAGACTCTCTCTCACTCAGACTCTCTCTCTCAGACTCTCTCTCTCAGACTCTCTCTCTCTCACTCACTCAGACTCTCTCTCACTCAGACTCTCTCTCTCTCACTCAGACTCTCTCTCTCTCACTCAGACTCTCTCTCTCTCACTCAGACTCTCTCTCTCTCACTCAGACTCTCTCTCTCTCACTCAGACTCTCTCTCTCTCACTCAGACTCTCTCTCTCTCACTCAGACTCTCTCTCTCTCACTCAGACTCTCTCTCTCTCACTCAGACTCTCTCTCTCTCACTCAGACACCCACACACACCACACACACCTTGTCTGGTGCCACTCTAATGCAGATAGTCCCAAGGTGTAGCCCCACACTCTTTCTTACCCCCTCTCTTCTTCATTCACTCTCTCCCCTCACCCCTCTCTTCCTCACTTCCTCTATTACACCCCCTGTCTCCTCACTCTCCCCCCTCTGACTCAAACCCACTCCCTGAATCCGTCCTCCTCACATTCATTCCCTCCCCCCCTGATCTCTCACACACACACAGACACACACTCAGACACAGACACACACACACAGACACACACTCAGACACAAACTCAGACACTCGCAACAAGGGGGAATCGGAGCAGGGGGGGGAACCGGAGCAGGGGGGGGAATCGGAACGGGAAGGGGGGACCCGGAGCAGGGGGGGAATCGGAGCAGGGGGGGGGGGGAAATCAGAACAGGGGGGACCAGAGCAGGGGGAAGATTTTGGAACGGGGGGGATCGGAGCAGGGGGGGGGGAAATCAGAGCAAGAGGACAAGGGGAAAGCGAGAGTGGCATGGAGCAGTACTCACCTGACTTGCTCCATGCAGGAAAGGGCGGGCCTCGCTATGCAAGGTCAGATAGACTCCGCAGGGGTGAGCAAACTTTTTATGCCGAGCCCCCCTTTTCATCCATTTAATTTCTCGGGCCCCCCCTGCCTGACGTAATCAAAATCACATGAACCCCCCCCTTTATTAAACGATATACAATGTAAATACAAATATGTTTCAACAGCTCGCGCTTGAAAAATTAGGCTGTGTCCACGCTGCCGCCGAGAGTGGTGACATCACCAACTCTCCAAGCATGAGCACAGGGTGTCCTGCATAATTTTGCAAGCACGAGTGGGGGGTATGGATCAGGGCTATTTCTGTGTTTGTGTGTGGCTGTGTGTGGGTGTGGGGTTGTGCGCATTGACTGCTGCTGAGCATGCTTCAATGTCAATTTTGTTTGTCTCCCCAAGCGCCAAGCTTGGGAGAGCGTACACCCTCCAGTTTGTGCAACGCTGCATTCAATCACAACACCCATACACACACACAATCACAACACAGACACACCACATACACAATCACAACACACACAACACCCCCCCACACACTAATATCACAACACACACTAATATCACACCACACAACACAAACACCCCCACACCACACACAATCACAGCACACATTCAATCACAAAACACACACATCACTATACATATATATATATATAAATACACACACACACACACACACACACATCACTATACATATATATACACACACATCATTATACATATATATACACACACACACACACACACACATCACTATACATATATACACACACACACATCACTATACATATATATATATATATATATATATATATATATATATATATATATATATATACACACACACCACTATACACACACACACACATCACTATACACACATCACTATACACACATCACTATACACACATCACTATACACACACACACACACACACACACACACACACCTGTACTGCATGCTCGGCTCCCCACGCTGCTGAACACTGGAGGTGCAGGAAGAGGAGGGCTTGTGTCTGTGTGCAGAGGGACGCCCCGCCCCCTCTGCAAGCAAAGAGCAGCAGCAGCAGCGAGTTTCTGCCCGCCACTGCTCTGCTCTGCCCCTGCTCTGCTCTGCCACTGCTCTGCTCTGCCCCCAGGTTTCGCCGCACAGGCTGCGCCCCCCCCCTAAATAATTTGGCGCCCCCCAGTTTTGCGCACCGCTGAGATGGGCCAAAAAAAAAATAATCCTGGCAGCGTGCCAACACGCGCCAGCCAATCAGGAGACAAGGGAGGTTTTTTTGTTTTTTTGCAGAAGAGCGCGCTAAATCCTGTCACGCCAGTGCCCTCTGTTCCCCGCTGTTGGCGGCCCAGGATCCAGGGGGGGGGCAAGCGCCCCCCCTTGCCCCCCCCTGCGGACGCCCATGGACACAGGGGAGAATACATTTACAGGTTATAACAAGGGTAAAATCAAATTTCTGGGCCTCAGCCCAGTTAACCCCTTGTCTCCCTGGCGAGGTTAGAGGGGGGCCCTTGGGGGGTAACCCCGTTAATCCCGGGTCAAACCCTCCCTACCGCCACACCTCCCCTGCTCAAGGGCCCCTGGTACCCCAGCGGCCTCCCCATGGCTCTGGGATACCACTGGCGCTCTTGACGCACTCAATACGTCCTGAGGGATTGGCCTGGCAAAATTGTCCTCCAGCATTGACCAGTACACAGTGGATTGTAAAGTCCAGTTCCTGCAACGCCGGGCATTCTCCTTTGCCTCCCTCTGCCCCCCACCCAGTGCCTTGGGAACCAAGTCCAGGGTGAAAGGGGCTCCGGTGCACATTGTCCAGAAACTGGCATATCTCTGCCCCAGCAGGAGACCAGCTATATAGCACAGACCGTCGCTTTCCTGTCAACCAGGTCTGGGACAGGGTTATGTCACTATTCAGTAGGGACCCTACCTGCCCTGGCTCTGTGCCCACCCGTAGCTGCCCTGCTATACTCCTGACTCTCCTCCCTGGCTGCCTATCTACCCACAGCCCTTCCTTTGGGGACCCAGGGGAATCTGTCAGGGGGGTCACTCCTGGCCCGTCATAGCAAGGGACTTTTTGCCTACCTAGCCAATCCCTAGCTTCTGCCAGCTGCCCGACACCCCACTGACCTCCTATCTTCCCCTGCTCCACGGTGCCTCCCTGCCTAGCCTCCCCTAGGCCCAGCATCTCAGCCTGCTGCTTACCTCCCTGCAGCCCACCTGCACTCCTCTCCTCCCTGGGCAATCCTACCCCAGACCCTGGAACTACCTGAGTGCACCTACCTCCCTGACCTTGTCTCCCCCTTACCAGGGATGAGCTCAGGGGCAGCTCTCCAGATGCAACCGCCTTAGCGCTTGGCTGGCAGGTATCCCTGGGGTGGCACAAGCCTGCCACTGCCCCGGATACCCCCAGCCCATAGCTAGGCTGCAACAGGGGGTTGCTGATCTGAGAAACCCCCTGAGGCTCTGCCAGGGTAATGGGGGAATCTAGCTGCCATACCTGCTGCTGTACCTCCCCGGTATCCACTAGCCCTTCTTCTCCCACTGAGATCTGCTGCTGGCTATCTACCTGCAGCCTCCCCTCACTCCGCTTCTCCCTAGCTAACCCTAACCTGGGTCCTAGGGACACCTGAGTGAGGCCATCTCCCTGACACTGTCTCCCCCTTACCAGGGATGAGCTCAGGGGCACCTCTCCAGATGCAACCGCCTTAGCTTTTGGCTGGCAGGTATCTCTGGGATGGCACAAACTGGCCACTGTCCATGATACCCCCAGCCCATAGCTAGGCTGCAACAGGGGGTTGCAGATCTGAGACACCCCCTGATGCTCTGCCAGGGTAACGGGGAAAACTGGCTGGCTCACTTGCTGCCTTCCCTCCCCGGTATCCACTGGCACACCCAAACTTCTCCCAGGCAATCCTACCCTAGAGCTGGGTGCTAACGGGGCTAGCCCCTCTCCCTGAAGCTGTGGCCCCTTTACCGGAGGTGAGCTCAGGGTTGCTGGTGCAGATGCACCCACCTTAGCTTCTGGCTGGCAGGTAATCCGGGGGTGGTCTAACTGTGCCACAACCCCTGGTACCTCCAGCCCATAGCAAGGCTGCAACAGTGGGGCTCTTAACTAAGAGTCCCCTTGCTGCCCCGCCAGGGTAATGGGGAATCCTGACTGCCCTACCAGCTGCCCTTCCTTCCCCTCCCCTGGTGCCCCTATCTCCTGCCACCCCCCAGTCACCCCTAGAGTGAAACAACAGGGTACAGTCATAGGGAAACATAAGTCAGAGTCAGTCTGAGACTTGGTCTGGCTTACCTTGCTGGTCCCCGCAGAGACCGCCGCCTTCGTTGGTCCCAATTGCAGGGGGACTGGAGCGGCCGCCGCCGGCCCCATCTGGGCTGGGCAGCACCGGGCCGCTGCCGCAACAGCGCCCGGGTTGGGTACAGGTAAAACGGTGCAGGACAAGGGTCCCAGGTCTTTGTGGAGGAACCAATATGTATAAACGTAGAGATTGACGCTCATACAAGTGTATAGACTCACAAACTGTATTACAGCATATAGGTAGATAGGAACTTCCATAAATAATTCCAGCAATTATATAATACTAGGTTAAGGGGGGACATGAACATGGGACCTAGCGGTCAGTCAGCGCGACTACCGCAGATATGGTTTACCCTGCTTACCCCCCTTACCATATACACTTCCCTAAATAGGGACCAAGGTAACATAGAATGAGGGCTACTGCCCATTACCTTTCCATTGAGTGTATGGGAATACGAAATTCATCCAGACCTTGATAAAGTCCCGTGGGACGAAACATGTCGGTGTGTGGGCTGTGTTTCTGTCCCTGTGCAATTATCCAATAAACCACCCTCAGTTTTAGCACGGAGTTGTGCCCCTTATTCATTTTTTCTACAGGACTCTCCCTGCAGATTTCTACTTCAGCTGTGCTCCTTGCTTCCCTACATTCTTTGTGGAGGAACACAGCTCCATGCAAACTTGGTAAAATAACCCCCTCCCGCAACCCCTGTCCCTCCCCCCGAATAAAACTGCCGCCGGCAGGATGCCGGAGTGGCGGCGTCTTCTCTGCCGCCGCCGCTGGTTCTCCGCCGGGATCAGGTGGATGGCCGCTGCTCTCCGCCACTGTTGCTGATGCAGCCCGTCCAGGTTCTCCAGGAGACGTCCCGAGGAGGGTTGTCGCCCCGGCTGGGCGGGAGCCATCAGAGGATGCCGCTAACTGGGTCATCTTTTCCGCAGCTCGTGAGCGTTGGCCCTGAGGGGCTTCTTCGCCTGACCGCGCACGGTCAGGGAACTGGGCATTATTGTGGCCCGTTTGTTGGCAGTGCCGCAGCAACTGCCGGTGCTTCTCCGCCACCGGTGGACTAACCCCAGCAAGGGGCAACGGAGTCCAGAGCGGAGAGGCTTGAGCGCCGGGCTCTGGGAGGGGATAAGTGGGTCGGAGCATCGCCAGCTTCAGCTGCTCGAGCCGCTCTGCTGGGGACATCTCTCCCTGCGCAAACATCAGGGCCAGCAATTCTGGGTAAAATGGACTGGCCGCCGCAACGGCCAATACCTCTCCTGGTGCAAGACCACCCGCTCCCTCCACATGTCTGATGGTTACAGCAGCTGCAGCTGTGGATCTTTGCTCAGCCTGCCGGGTTTCATGCTCACCGATTGCTGTCTCTCTCTCAGCCTTGCTGGCTGCTGGTCCCCGCGCCGACTTGATGCACTCCTCCGGTCTCAGTGCCCGGCTCCAGTCAGACGGATGGCCGGCACTTTGGTTCTGGAGGCAATGCTTCTCACAAGTAGGGGAACAGTGAGGAGGTGCCATATATTGTGTTATATGTTGTACACTGTGTGTTCAATATCTTTAGTCCCAGGAACTTGCAATTACCATCAAGTTCCCACTGGATCACAGTACCCCGCAGAATACTGTAATCCAGGTCCAGTTCAGTCCCGCCAGCTGCCACCAGTTAATTACAAGCCTGTCACGAGAGCTTGCGACAGGCTGTAATTGACACCAAAACTATATATAAATATATATATATATACCTGGGTTTGAACTTGGACGAGACTTAGATATAACAAATATAATTTATTCCTTGATAAAGGTGAACACAACAGATTATACAATAACAGGCAAAATATAGACACTTACTTAAAGATTATGGCAAGAAAGTCAGCAGGATCACAGACTGCCACCTCTCCCATAATTCCGTTGACATCTCAGCAAAGCAGGCAGGTCATAAAAGACACAGGCCTGATGACATGCAGACATCAAGACATTTGCATCAAGACAATGAACAGCATGAACAACTTGATAGAGGGTGGACAGCTAGTTTATATACCGTTTGTCCCTCTATCTGTAACCTTAGGTGCCGAGACGGCTAGCAAATGTCCCTTGGAAGCTTTTGAAGCTCATTTTGGGACTTCCAGCTTGGGGTAGCCCCCCCATCAAAAAACCCTTTGAAGCAGGGAGGACATTTGTCATGTTCACTCCTGCAGGAAACCTTGGTGTGTAAATGTGAGTTACCACATTTACAAAGACATCCTCTTCCCTGCTCATTATCATAGCAGGGGGGCTGCAGTTTCTCAGAACTTCAACCAAAATTTCATATTTACTGCAAATCATTGCATAACTTCCGTTCCGTAATACACACAGTCAGGTGAGATATATTAATGCAATCCTTGACACCTGACGCTCGCAGAGAGACCAAAAATTACAGTGTAATATGAAAATTAATAGAGATATTAATATCTGGCATTTAGCAGCAGGTACCTATACAGGGTTTAGACTCCCCAAGATCGGCTGACTTCCGCCAATACACTTATGTAATTCTTAGCTGGTTCAGCCAAGGACATCTCATAATATTCTTATATTTAATAAAGTTACCCCCTCAGATATCCAGTTGGGGTAGCCCCCCCCCCCCTGGCCCCATCAATAAAACCTTTTGAAGTGGGCTTTTGCTTCTCGCATAACCAATTAGGTCAGTTACCTATTGATCAGGGCGATGTATCACACCTCTCTGTTGATATACACTTCCAGTGAATAGACTCACGTGAATACTCATATGAGGCACCATTTGGTTCCTTACGCATTACAAAGACAGGCATTCTGCCTGTACATTAGCACACCATTAGCATTCTGCCTGTGTATTTCAAAAACTGCAAAAAGTCACTTTATCAAAAATATATGTCCCTCTTATGACAAAGTTATATTTTTAATATGTGTGTACTTTGGGGGGTGACCCGGAGGCTGTACCCCAAGGCTCAGAATACCTTGCTGGCAGGCAAGACAGGTTAAAATATCCCCCTCATGTTCCAGACATCCCTGCCCTGCAGCTATTCCTCATAAGAGGACACCCATACAAGGCAATCCACTTACACGCTGACACAGGCAGTTGCAGGCCCATGAGGCAAAGGGAATACACAGATAACGCATTAACTAGCCCACTGGGCTTACACCATTAACCCCTGATGACCCAGTGTGTGTGTTATGCAGGTACTGATTAACCCAGACATTACAATGGGACAGGGACACAGGGGAGAATACATTTACAGGTTATAACAAGGGTAAAATCACATTTCTGGGCCTCAGCCCAGTTAACCCCTTGTCTCCCTGGCGACGTTAGAGGGGGGCCCTTGGGGGGTAACCCCGTTAACCCCGGGCCAAACCCTCCCTACCGCCACATCACTGCTCAGTGAATCGTGCAGAGCACAATATCACGTTCTAAAATTTATTTATTTATAAAATATTTTACCAGGAAGTAATACATTGAGAGTTACCTCTCGTTTTCAAGTATGTCCTGGGCACAGAGTTAAGACAAATAATACATGTTTACAAATACAGTTACATAAATGAACAAGGTATACATTATATACAAGACATTGCATGCACAGTTAAAGATAATTTATATTATGGGCGTATGAAACAGTTACAGACCAGATTAAAATGTGTGACAGACAAGATTTGAAAGAACTTAAACTGGTAGGTTGTTCCAGTTTTGGGGTGCACGGTAAGAGGAGGAGGAGCGGCGGGATACTTTGTTGAGCCTTGGGACCATGAACAGTCTACTTTGCGCTCCTAAAGCCACTTATTGGAGCTTAGTGCATAGGCCCCTACTGCACCGACACACTTTATTCGAGCAAATACCCAGTATGTACCTGGCAGATACCTGGAATGCGCCGCTCCTCACCTCTGACAAGCCCCGTTGCGTTTGCCTTCCCAGCCTGGGTTCATGCCTGGCTGACGGGCGGCTGATCTGTTAAATGAAAATGATTAGGATTTAATAGGCTGCAATGCTTCGCGTGTCTACCAGATGGCATAAATTCATGAATTGTAATGCAGTATATATATATATACTGTGCAGTATTGCAGCCAGCGGGAATAAAATGCTTCAATCCCTGCATGGAAAATACCTCAATGCACTCGGGCAGAAAACAGTCACAAACCTCAATACACCCGGGTATACCCGAATTCGTGGGACTAGCCGAGCTCGAATAAAGTGTGTCGCCAATGTATGTGTTTTATTTAGGCCTGTTTTTTTATTCCTTCACCATATATTGGTATAGTGGCAAATCATGCAAATATTATATGAGCATGATGTACCCACTGTACCAATAAACGGATGAAGGGCGGGGGTAGTTGCCTCAGGAGGGTGGTTAGACCTCCTTGTCTAAGGTGATTAAGGGGTCAGGGGACAGGGACATTAGATTGTATTTGTTATTGTTCTGTATTGTTTGTGGCAACGGAGGACATGGACGGTGATGAGGATGAGCACGGTCTTCATCGTGGCAGCCTGGCAGGGGTGTGTGCAAGTTTTATTTACTTTATTTCTGCTGGTTAATGTAATGGGGGGAGGGGGATGTATTTATTTCATAGTATTGGATGTTGTGCTTTTTGGGCACAGGATTGGTACTGCAGGCCAGCAGACACCCGCGGGGACCACCCAAGGACCCCAGACACCTGTGGGAGCCACCCAGGGACACCCACCGGCCTGTTGTATGGATGGTGTGCCTGCAAAAAGGTAAACAAAGAATTTTTTCTAAGTCCAGCTTCTTTTGCGCCTGCCTTTGGTTGGCGTGTTTTAACTTGCGCGTTTTTAATGAACGATCACTTATCGGAGCTTTGAGAATCCCGCAGACTATTTATTTATTTATAAAATATTTTACCAGGAAGTAATACATTGAGAGTTACCTCTCGTTTTCCAGTATGTCCTGGGCACAGAGAAACAAATAATACATGGTTACAAATACAGTTACATAAATGAACAGGGTATACATTATATACAAGACATTGCGTGCACAGTTACAGATAATATATATTATATTATAGGCGTATGTAAAAGTTACAGACCAGATTAAAATGTGAGACAGCCTTAGATTTGAAAGAACTTAAACTGGTGGTGGATATGAGAGTCTCTGGTACTGCTGCGGCCGAGTTTATTCGAGCATTTGCCCGTTCTCGGCCGCAGCAGTTACCTGGCGCGCGCCGGAGGGTGCCGGGCGCGCGCCGAAGCAGCGGAGGAGAGGCCCGCCGATCGCGGCTTCCCCCTCTCCTCTCCGGGTCCGCCGGGTCCCCCGGAACCCCCTGCCGCCGTCCCCCACATCGCGGGACACCAGGGCTCCCTCGGGGAGCCCTGGACGTGCGTGCAGGGGGCGCAGGCACCCGATGACGCGTGACCGCGCATCGGAGACGCGCGGCACGCCGAGGGGCTGCCACTTGCAAGCCGGGAAATCTCCCGGCTTGCGGTACTGGCCACACTGCAATAAAGTGTGTCGCCAGTGTAGGTTGTTCCAGTTTTGGGGTGCACGATAAGAGAAGGAGGAGCGGCCGGATACTTTGTTGAGCCTTGGGATCATGAACAGTCTTTTGGAGTCAGATCTCAGGTGATAAGTGCTGCATGTGGTAGGGGTGAGGAGCTTGTTCAGGTAGCTGGGTAGCTTGCCCATGAAGAATTTAAAGGCAAGACAGGAAAGGTGAACTGGCAGAAATCGGCGCATTTAGCTGATCGGCCGAGCTTTTTTGGACTTAGAAACATTTCTTGAAAAAAGCCCGTTTAAGGCTTTGGTCCCGCTGCGTCCGGCGGCGTGCGCGGCCGTGCTACTTACCATCTGATGGTATCCTCCCGAGCAGGTCCCAGTCCCTCCTCCCTGCACGGCTCACTACATGCTGTGACGCGTCAGCCGCCAGGGGATGCAAGAGAATTGTAATCCCAAGCGGTGACGCGTCACGTGGTGTGGCTGTGAGCCAATGAGGAGAGGAGAGGAGGAGGGGAGGGCTTCGGAGAGGAGGAGGGGAGGGCTTCGGAGACGAGGAGGGGAGGCTTCGGGAAGCGGGGAAAGCAGCTGCAGCAGCAAGGGAGCCCCCCTGCTCCCTCCAACAGACTCTCTCCTCAGGGAGGCTTCGGGGAGTGGGGAGCGGGGAGGCGGGCGAGGGAACCCGCTGACAACAGTGATGGCCCCGCCCCCCGACATCATTGCCGTGCCCACCTAACCCGTTTTGGCCACGCCCCCCGCTCCAGATCCCGGTCCCTACAGACCGCAGATAGCGGTCAAGTGCTTCTCCACGCGCCGCCTGTTTGCAGCGCGGGCGCGTGGTCTGAGGCAGCGGGGCCTTAGCCTAAGAGCGCAAACTCCCTGTTATCACTGCTCAGTGAATCGCGCTGAGCACAATATCACGTTCTAAAAGCACTTTGCACTCTTAAAGCCAGTTATCGGAGCTTAGTGCATAGGCCCCTATGTGTTAATTTATTTATTTATTTGTGTTTTTTTATTCCTTCACCATATACTGCTATAGTGGCAAATCATGCAAATATTATATGAGCATGATGTACCCACTGTACCAATAAACGGGTGAAGGGCGGGGGTAGTTGCCTGGGGAGGGTGGTTAGACCTCCTGGTCTAAGGTGATTAAGGGGTCAGGGGACAGGGACATTAGATTGTATTTGTTATTGTTCTGTATTGTTTGTGGCAACGGAGGACATGGACAGTGATGAGCATGAGGACGGCCTTCATCGTGGCAGCCTGGCAGGGGTGTGTGCAAGATTTATTTACTTTATTTCTGCTGCTTAATGTAATGGGGGGAGGGGGATGTATTTATTTCATAGTATTGGATGTTGCGCTTTTTGGGCACAGGATTGGTACTGCCAACAGGGACCCCCGGGGACCACCCAAGGACCATCCGGGGACCACCGAGGACACCTGTGGGGACCACCCAGCGGCACCATACACCCACAGGGACTACCCAAGGGTCCCCGGACACCCACGGGTACCACCCGTGGGCCCCCAGACACCTGTGGGAAACACCCGGGGACCCCCGCCGGCCTGTTGAATTAATGCTGTGCTGAAAAAAAAGTAAACAATGTTTTTTTTCATGTCTCCATCTTTTTGCGCCGTTAGCTGGTGAAAAGAAATGCTGAGTTTTTAGTACGATTCACTTATCACTTTGTGAATTGCTTTTCTCACAGAATTTTTTTGGCTGATAAAAAGCCTTTTAAGCGCGATACTGCGCTGTTATCACTGCTTTGTGAATCGCGCTGCACGCAGAATCGGTCTTAAAACCCATGTATCTCACTTAAACGCAGTTATCACTGCACAGTGCACAGCCCCCTTAAAAACCGTGTACCTCACTTAAACGCAGTTATCACTGCTCAGAGCACAGCCCCCTATAAAGCCATGTATCTCACTTAAACGCAGTTATCACTGCTCAGTGCACAGCCCCCTATAAAGCCATGTATCTCACTTAAACGCAGTTATCACTGCTCAGAGCATAGTCCTCTATAAAGTCATGTATCTCACTTAAACGCAGTTATCACTGCTCAGTGCACAGCCCCCTATAAAGCCGTGTATCTCACTTAAACGCAGTTATCACTGCTCAGTGCACAGCCCCCTATAAAGCCATGTATCTCACTTAAACGCAGTTATCACTGCTCAGTGCACAGCCCCCTATAAAGCCATGTATCTCACTTAAACGCAGTTATCACTGCTCAGTGCACAGCCCCCTATAAAGCCGTGTATCTCACTTAAACGCAGTTATCACTGCTCAGTGCACAGCCCCCTATAAAGCCATGTATCTCACTTAAACGCAGTTATCACTGCTCAGTGCACAGCCCCCTATAAAGCCATGTATCTCACTTAAACGCAGTTATCACTGCTCAGTGCACAGCCCCCTATAAAGCCGTGTATCTCACTTAAATGCAGTTATCACTGCTCAGAGCACAGCCCCCTATAAAGCCATGTATCTCACTTAAACGCAGTTATCACTGCTCAGTGCAGAGCCCCCTATAAAGCCATTTATCTCACTTAAACGCAGTTATCACTGCTCAGTGCACAGCCCCCTATAAAGCCGTGTATCTCACTTAAATGCAGTTATCACTGCTCAGTGCACAGCCCCCTATAAAGCCGTGTATCTCACTTAAACGCAGTTATCACTGCTCAGTGCACAGCCCCCTATAAAGCCGTGTATCTCACTTAAATGCAGTTATCACTGCTCAGTGCACAGCCCCCTATAAAGCCATGTATCTCACTTAAACGCAGTTATCACTGCTCAGTGCAAAGCCCCCTATAAAGCCGTGTATCTCACTTAAACGCAGTTATCACTGCTCAGTGCACAGCCCCCTATAAAGCCATGTATCTTACTTAAACGCAGTTATCACTGCTCTGAGCACAGCCCCCTATAAAGCCGTGTATCTCACTTAAACGCAGTTATCACTGCTCAGTGCACAGCCCCCTATAAAGCCATGTATCTCACTTAAACGCAGTTATCACTGCTCAGTGCACAGTCCCCTATAAAGCCGTGTATCTCACTTAAACGCAGCTATCACTGCACAGTGCACAGCCCCCTATAAAGCCATGTATCTCACTTAAACGCAGTTATCACTGCTCAGTGCACAGTCCCCTATAAAGCCGTGTATCTCACTTAAACGCAGTTATCACTGCTCAGTGCACAGCCCCCTATAAAGCCATGTATCTCACTTAAACGCAGTTATCACTGCTCAGTGCACAGCCCCCTATAAAGCCATGTATCTCACTTAAACGCAGTTATCACTGCTCAGTGCACAGTCCCCTATAAAGCCATGTATCTCACTTAAACGCAGTTATCACTGCTCAGTGCACAGTCCCCTATAAAGCCATGTATCTCACTTAAACTCAGTTATCACTGCTCAGTGCACAGCCCCCTATAAAGCCGTGTATCTCACTTAAACACAGTTATCACTGCTCAGTGCACAGCCCCCTATAAAGCCGTGTATCTCACTTAAATTATCACTGCTCTGAGCATAGCCCCCTATAAAGCCGTGTATCTCACTTAAACACAGTTATCACTGCTCAGTGCACAGTCCCCTATACAGCCATGTATCTCACTTAAATTATCACTGCTCAGTGCACAGTCCCCTATAAAGCCATGTATCTCACTTAAACGCAGTTATCACTGCTCAGTGCACAGTCCCCTATAAAGCCGTGTATCTCACTTAAACGCAGTTATCACTGCTCAGTGCACAGCCCCCTATAAAGCCATGTGTCTCACTTAAACGCAGTTATCACTGCTCAGTGCACAGCCCCTATAAAGCCATGTATCTCACTTAAATGCAGTTATCACTGCTTAGTGCACAGCCCCCTATAAAGCCATGTGTCTCACTTAAACGCAGTTATCACTGCTCAGTGCACAGCCCCCTATAAAGCCATGTATCTCACTTAAATGCAGTTATCACTGCTTAGTGCACAGCCCCCTATAAAGCCATGTATCTCACTTAAACGCAGTTATCACTGCTCAGTGCACAGCCCCCTATAAAGCCGTGTATCTCACTTAAACGCAGTTATCACTGCTCAGTGCACAGCCCCCTATAAAGCCGTGTATCTCACTTAAACACAGTTATCACTGCTCAGTGCACAGTCCCCTATAAAGCCGTGTATCTCACTTAAATGCAGTTATCACTGCTCAGTGCACAGCCCCCTATAAAGCTGTGTATCTCACTTAAACGCAGTTATCACTGCTCAGTGCACAGCCCCCTATAAAGCCATGTATCTCACTTAAACGCAGTTATCACTGCTCAGTGCACAGCCCCCTATAAAGCCGTGTGTCTCACTTAAACGCAGTTATCACTGCTCAGTGCACAGCCCCCTATAAAGCCATGTATCTCACTTAAACGCAGTTATCACTGCTCAGTGCACAGCCCCCTATAAAGCCGTGTATCTCACTTAAACGCAGTTATCACTGCTCAGTGCACAGCCCCCTATAAAGCCATGTATCTCACTTAAACGCAGTAATCACTGCTTAGTGCACAGCCCCCTATAAAGCCATGTATCTCACTTAAAAGCAGTTATCACTGCTCAGTGCACAGTCCCCTATAAAGCCGTGTATCTCACTTAAACGCAGTTATCACTGCTCTGAGCATAGCCCCCTATAAAGCCATGTATCTCACTTAAACGCAGTTATCACTGCTCAGTGCACAGCCCCCTATAAAGCCGTGTATCTCACTTAAACGCAGTTATCACTGCTCAGTGCACAGCCCCTATAAAGCCATGTATCTCACTTAAACGCAGTTATCACTGCTCTGAGCACAGCCCCCTATAAAGTCGTTTATCTCACTTAAACGCAGTTATCACTGCTCAGTGCACAGCCCCCTATAAAGCCATGTATCTCACTTAAATTATCACTGCTCAGTGCACAGTCCCCTATAAAGCCATGTATCTCACTTAAACGCAGTTATCACTGCTCAGTGCACAGTCCCCTATAAAGCCGTGTATCTCACTTAAACGCAGTTATCACTGCTCAGTGCACAGCCCCCTATAAAGCCATGTATCTCACTTAAACGCAGTTATCACTGCTCAGTGCACAGCCCCCTATAAAGCCGTGTATCTCACTTAAACGCAGTTATCACTGCTCAGAGCACAGCCCCCTATAAAGCCATGTATCTCACTTAAACGCAGTTATCATTGCTCAGTGCACAGCCCCCTATAAAGCCATGTATCTCACTTAAACGCAGTTATCACTGCTCAGTGCACAGCCCCCTATAAAGCCGTGTATCTCACTTAAACGCAGTTATCACTGCTCAGTGCACAGCCCCCTATAAAGCCGTGTATCTCACTTAAACGCAGTTATCACTGCTCAGTGCACAGCCCCCTATAAAGCCATGTATCTCACTTAAACGCAGTTATCACTGCTCAGTGCACAGCCCCCTATAAAGCCATTTATCTCACTTAAACGCAGTTATCACTGCTCAGTGCACAGCCCCCTATAAAGCCGTGTATCTCACTTAAATGCAGTTATCACTGCTCAGTGCACAGCCCCCTATAAAGCCATGTATCTCACTTAAACGCAGTTATTACTGCTCAGTGCACAGCCCCCTATAAAGCCATGTATCTCACTTAAACGCAGTTATCACTGCTCAGTGCACAGCCCCCTATAAAGCCGTGTATCTCACTTAAACGCAGTTATCACTGCTCAGTGCACAGCCCCTATAAAGCCATGTATCTCACTTAAATTATCACTGCTCAGTGCACAGTCCCCTATAAAGCCATGTATCTCACTTAAACGCAGTTATCACTGCTCAGAGCACAGCTCCTATAAAACCATGTATCTCACTTAAACGCAGTTATCACTGCTCAGAGCACAGCTCCTATAAAACCATGTATCTCACTTAAACGCAGTTATCACTGCTCAGTGCACAGCCCCCTATAAAGCCATGTATCTCACTTAAACGCAGTTATCACTGCTCAGAGCACAGCTCCTATAAAACCATGTATCTCACTTAAACGCAGTTATCACTGCTCAGTGCACAGCCCCTATAAAGCCATGTATCTCACTTAAACACAGTTATCACTGCTCAGTGCACAGCCCCCTATAAAGCCATGTATCTCACTTAAACGCAGTTATCATTGCTCAGTGCACAGCCCCCTATAAAGCCATGTATCTCACTTAAACGCAGTTATCACTGCTCAGTGCACAGCCCCCTATAAAGCCATGTATCTCACTTAAACGCAGTTATCATTGCTCAGTGCACAGCCCCCTATAAAGCCGTGTATCTCACTTAAACGCAGTTATCACTGCTCAGTGCACAGCCCCCTATAAAGCCATGTATCTCACTTAAACGCAGTTATCATTGCTCAGTGCACAGCCCCCTATAAAGCCATGTATCTCACTTAAACACAGTTATCACTGCTCAGTGCATAGCCCCCTATAAAGCCGTGTATCTCACTTAAACACAGTTATCACTGCTCAGTGCACAGCCCCCTATAAAGCCATGTATCTCACTTAAACACAGTTATCACTGCTCAGTGCACAGCCCCCTATAAAGCCATGTATCTCACTTAAACGCAGTTATCACTGCTCAGTGCACAGCCCCCTATAAAGCCGTGTATCTCACTTAAACGCAGTTATCACTGCTCTGAGCATAGCCCCCTATATAGCCGTGTATCTCACTTAAACGCAGTTATCACTGCTCAGTGCACAGCCCCCTATAAAGCCATGTATCTCACTTAAACGCAGTTATCACTGCTCAGTGCACAGCCCCCTATAAAGCCATGTATCTCACTAAAACGCAGTTATCACTGCTCAGTGCACAGCCCCCTATAAAGCCATGTATCTCACTTAAACGCTGTTATCACTGCTCAGTGCACAGCCCCCTATAAAGCCGTGTATCTCACTTAAACACAGTTATCACCGCTCAGAGCACAGCCCCCTATAAAGCCGTGTATCTCACTTAAACGCAGTTATCACTGCTCAGTGCACAGCCCCCTATAAAGCCGTGTATCTCACTTAAACGCAGTTATCACTGCTCTGAGCATAGCCCCCTATATAGCCGTGTATCTCACTTAAACGCAGTTATCACTGCTCAGTGCACAGCCCCCTATAAAGCCATGTATCTCACTTAAACGCAGTTATCACTGCTCTGAGCATAGCCCCCTATATAGCCGTGTATCTCACTTAAACGCAGTTATCACTGCTCAGTGCACAGCCCCCTATAAAGCCGTGTATCTCACTTAAACGCAGTTATCACTGCTCAGTGCACAGCCCCCTATAAAGCCGTGTATCTCACTTAAACACAGTTATCACTGCTCAGTGCACAGCCCTATAAAGCCATGTATCTCACTTAAACGCAGTTATCACTGCTCAGTGCACAGCCCCCTATAAAGCCGTGTATCTCACTTAAATGGAGTTATCACTGCTCAGTGCACAGCCCCCTATAAAGCCGTGTGTCTCACTTAAACGCAGTTATCACTGCTCAGTGCACAGCCCCCTATAAAGCCGTGTATCTCACTTAAACGCAGTTATCACTGCTCAGTGCACAGCCCCCTATAAAGCCGTGTATCTCACTTAAATTATCACTGCTCAGTGCACAGTCCCCTATAAAGCCGTGTATCTCACTTAAACGCAGTTATCACTGCTCAGTGCACAGCCCCCTATAAAGCCATGTATCTCACTTAAACGCAGTTATCACTGCTCAGTGCACAGCCCCCTATAAAGCCATGTATCTCACTTAAACGCAGTTATCACTGCTCAGTGCACAGCCCCCTATAAAGCCATGTATCTCACTTAAACGCAGTTATCACTGCTCAGTGCACAGCCCCCTATAAAGCCGTGTATCTCACTTAAACGCAGTTATCACTGCTCAGTGTACAGCCCCCTATAAAGCCATGTATCTCACTTAAACGCAGTTATCACTGCTCAGTGTACAGCCCCCTATAAAGCCGTGTATCTCACTTAAACGCAGTTATCACTGCTCAGAGCACAGCCCCCTATAAAGCCGTGTATCTCACTTAAATGCAGTTATCACTACTCAGTGCACAGCCCCCTATAAAGCCATGTATCTCACTTAAATGCAGTTATCACTGCTCAGTGCACAGTCCCCTATAAAGCCATGTATCTCACTTAAACGCAGTTATCACTGCTCAGTGCACAGCCCCCTATAAAGCCGTGTATCTCACTTAAACGCAGTTATCACTGCTCAGTGCACAGCCCCCTATAAAGCCGTGTATCTCACTTAAACGCAGTTATCACTGCTCAGAGCACAGCCCCCTATAAAGCCATGTATCTCACTTAAACGCAGTTATCACTGCTCAGTGCATAGTCCCCTATAAAGCCATGTATCTCACTTAAACGCAGCTATCACTGCTCAGTGCAGAGCCCCCTATAAAGCCATTTATCTCACTTAAACGCAGTTATCACTGCTCAGTGCACAGCCCCCTATAAAGCCGTGTATCTCACTTAAATGCAGTTATCACTGCTCAGTGCACAGCCCCCTATAAAGCCATGTATCTCACTTAAACGCAGTTATTACTGCTCAGTGCACAGCCCCCTATAAAGCCATGTATCTCACTTAAACGCAGTTATCACTGCTCAGTGCACAGCCCCCTATAAAGCCGTGTATCTCACTTAAACGCAGTTATCACTGCTCAGTGCACAGCCCCTATAAAGCCATGTATCTCACTTAAATTATCACTGCTCAGTGCACAGTCCCCTATAAAGCCATGTATCTCACTTAAACGCAGTTATCACTGCTCAGAGCACAGCTCCTATAAAACCATGTATCTCACTTAAACGCAGTTATCACTGCTCAGAGCACAGCTCCTATAAAACCATGTATCTCACTTAAACGCAGTTATCACTGCTCAGTGCACAGCCCCCTATAAAGCCATGTATCTCACTTAAACGCAGTTATCACTGCTCAGAGCACAGCTCCTATAAAACCATGTATCTCACTTAAACGCAGTTATCACTGCTCAGTGCACAGCCCCTATAAAGCCATGTATCTCATTTAAACACAGTTATCACTGCTCAGTGCACAGCCCCCTATAAAGCCATGTATCTCACTTAAACGCAGTTATCATTGCTCAGTGCACAGCCCCCTATAAAGCCATGTATCTCACTTAAACGCAGTTATCACTGCTCAGTGCACAGCCCCCTATAAAGCCATGTATCTCACTTAAACGCAGTTATCATTGCTCAGTGCACAGCCCCCTATAAAGCCGTGTATCTCACTTAAACGCAGTTATCACTGCTCAGTGCACAGCCCCCTATAAAGCCATGTATCTCACTTAAACGCAGTTATCATTGCTCAGTGCACAGCCCCCTATAAAGCCATGTATCTCACTTAAACACAGTTATCACTGCTCAGTGCATAGCCCCCTATAAAGCCGTGTATCTCACTTAAACACAGTTATCACTGCTCAGTGCACAGCCCCCTATAAAGCCATGTATCTCACTTAAACGCAGTTATCACTGCTCAGTGCACAGCCCCCTATAAAGCCGTGTATCTCACTTAAACGCAGTTATCACTGCTCTGAGCATAGCCCCCTATATAGCCGTGTATCTCACTTAAACGCAGTTATCACTGCTCAGTGCACAGCCCCCTATAAAGCCATGTATCTCACTAAAACGCAGTTATCACTGCTCAGTGCACAGCCCCCTATAAAGCCATGTATCTCACTAAAACGCAGTTATCACTGCTCAGTGCACAGCCCCCTATAAAGCCATGTATCTCACTTAAACGCAGTTATCACTGCTCAGTGCATAGCCCCCTATAAAGCCGTGTATCTCACTTAAACACAGTTATCACTGCTCAGTGCACAGCCCCCTATAAAGCCATGTATCTCACTTAAACGCAGTTATCACTGCTCAGAGCACAGCCCCCTATAAAGCCATGTATCTCACTTAAACGCAGTTATCACTGCTCAGTGCACAGCCCCCTATAAAGCCATGTATCTCACTTAAACGCAGTTATCACTGCTCAGAGCACAGCCCCCTATAAAGCCGTGTATCTCACTTAAACGCAGTTATCACTGCTCAGTGCACAGCCCCCTATAAAGCCGTGTATCTCACTTAAACGCTGTTATCACTGCTCAGTGCACAGCCCCCTATAAAGCCGTGTATCTCACTTAAACACAGTTATCACCGCTCAGAGCACAGCCCCCTATAAAGCCGTGTATCTCACTTAAACGCAGTTATCACTGCTCAGTGCACAGCCCCCTATAAAGCCGTGTATCTCACTTAAACGCAGTTATCACTGCTCTGAGCATAGCCCCCTATAAAGCCATGTATCTCACTTAAACGCAGTTATCATTGCTCAGTGCACAGCCCCCTATATAGCCGTGTATCTCACTTAAACGCAGTTATCACTGCTCAGTGCACAGCCCCCTATAAAGCCATGTATCTCACTTAAACGCAGTTATCACTGCTCTGAGCATAGCCCCCTATATAGCCGTGTATCTCACTTAAACGCAGTTATCACTGCTCAGTGCACAGCCCCCTATAAAGCCGTGTATCTCACTTAAACGCAGTTATCACTGCTCAGTGCACAGCCCCCTATAAAGCCGTGTATCTCACTTAAACACAGTTATCACTGCTCAGTGCACAGCCCTATAAAGCCATGTATCTCACTTAAACGCAGTTATCACTGCTCAGTGCACAGCCCCCTATAAAGCCGTGTATCTCACTTAAATGCAGTTATCACTGCTCAGTGCACAGCCCCCTATAAAGCCGTGTGTCTCACTTAAACGCAGTTATCACTGCTCAGTGCACAGCCCCCTATAAAGCCGTGTATCTCACTTAAACGCAGTTATCAGTGCTCAGTGCACAGCCCCCTATAAAGCCGTGTATCTCACTTAAATTATCACTGCTCAGTGCACAGTCCCCTATAAAGCCGTGTATCTCACTTAAACGCAGTTATCACTGCTCAGTGCACAGCCCCCTATAAAGCCATGTATCTCACTTAAACGCAGTTATCACTGCTCAGTGCACAGCCCCCTATAAAGCCATGTATCTCACTTAAACGCAGTTATCACTGCTCAGTGCACAGCCCCCTATAAAGCCATGTATCTCACTTAAACGCAGTTATCACTGCTCAGTGCACAGCCCCCTATAAAGCCGTGTATCTCACTTAAACGCAGTTATCACTGCTCAGTGTACAGCCCCCTATAAAGCCATGTATCTCACTTAAACGCAGTTATCACTGCTCAGTGTACAGCCCCCTATAAAGCCGTGTATCTCACTTAAACGCAGTTATCACTGCTCAGAGCACAGCCCCCTATAAAGCCGTGTATCTCACTTAAATGCAGTTATCACTACTCAGTGCACAGCCCCCTATAAAGCCATGTATCTCACTTAAATGCAGTTATCACTGCTCAGTGCACAGCCCCCTATAAAGCCATATATCTCACTTAAACGCAGCTATCACTGCTCAGTGCACAGCCCACTATAAAGCCATGTATCTCACTTAAACGCAGTTATCACTGCTCAGTGCATAGCCCCCTATAAAGCCATGTATCTCACTTAAATTATCACTGCTCAGTGCACAGTCCCCTATAAAGCCATGTATCTCACTTAAATTATCACTGCTCAGTGCACAGCCCCCTATAAAGCCATGTATCTCACTTAAACGCAGTTATCACTGCTCAGTGCACAGCCCCCTATAAAGCCATGTATCTCACTTAAATTATCACTGCTCAGTGCACAGTCCCCTATAAAGCCGTGTATCTCACTTAAACGCAGTTATCACTGCTCAGTGCACAGCCCCCTATAAAGCCATGTATCTCACTTAAACGCAGTTATTACTGCTCAGTGCACAGCCCCCTATAAAGCCATGTATCTCACTTAAACACAGTTATCACTGCTCAGTGCACAGCCCCCTATAAAGCCATGTATCTCACTTAAACGCAGTTATCACTGCTCAGTGCACAGTCCCCTATAAAGCCATGTATCTCACTTAAACGCAGTTATCACTGCTTAGTGCACAGCCCCCTATAAAGCCGTGTATCTCACTTAAACACAGTTATCACTGCTCAGTGCACAGCCCCCTATAAAGCCGTGTATCTCACTTAAACACAGTTATCACTGCTCAGAGCACAGCCCCCTATAAAGCCGTGTATCTCACTTAAACGCAGTTATCACTGCTCAGTGCACAGCCCCTATAAAGCCGTGTATCTCACTTAAACGCAGTTATCACTGCTCAGTGCACAGCCCCCTATAAAGCCGTGTATCTCACTTAAACACAGTTATCACTGCTCAGAGCACAGCCCCCTATAAAGCCGTGTATCTCACTTAAACGCAGTTATCACTGCTCAGAGCACAGCCCCCTATAAAGCCGTGTATCTCACTTAAACACAGTTATCACTGCTCAGAGCACAGCCCCCTATAAAGCCGTGTATCTCACTTAAACGCAGTTATCACTGCTCAGTGCACAGCCCCCTATAAAGCCGTGTATCTCACTTAAACACAGTTATCACTGCTCAGAGCACAGCCCCCTATAAAGCCGTGTATCTCACTTAAACGCAGTTATCACTGCTCAGTGCAGAGCCCCCTATAAAGCCATTTATCTCACTTAAACGCAGTTATCACTGCTCAGTGCACAGTCCCCTATAAAGCCATGTATGTCACTTAAACGTAGTTATCACTGCTCAGAGCACAGCCCCCTATAAAGCCGTGTATCTCACTTAAATGCAGTTATCACTGCTCAGTGCACAGCCCCCTATAAAGCCATTTATCTCACTTAAATGCAGTTATCACTGCTCAGTGCACAGCCCCCTATAAAGCCATTTATCTCACTTAAACGCAGTTATCACTGCTCAGTGCACAGCCCCCTATAAAGCCGTGCATCTCACTTAAACGCAGTTATCACTGCTCAGTGCACAGTCCCCTATAAAGCCGTGTATCTCACTTAAACGCAGTTATCACTGCTCAGTGCACAGCCCCCTATAAAGCCATGTATCTCACTTAAACGCAGTTATCACTGCTCAGAGCACAGCCCCCTATAAAGCCTGTATCTCACTTAAACGCAGTTATCACTGCTCAGTGCACAGCGCCCTATAAAGCCATGTATCTCACTTAAACGCAGTTATCACTGCTCAGTGCACAGCCCCCTATAAAGCCATGTATCTCACTTAAACGCAGTTATCACTGCTCAGTGCACAGCCCCCTATAAAGCCATGTATCTCACTTAAACGCAGTTATCACTGCTCAGTGCACAGCCCCCTATAAAGCCATGTATCTCACTTAAACGCAGTTATCACTGCTCAGTGCACAGCCCCCTATAAAGCCGTGTATCTCACTTAAACGCAGTTATCACTGCTCAGTGCACAGCCCCCTATAAAGCCATTTATCTCACTTAAATGCAGTTATCACTGCTCAGTGCACCGCCCCCTATAAAGCCATTTATCTCACTTAAACGCAGTTATCACTGCTCAGTGCAGAGCCCCCTATAAAGCCGTGTATCTCACTTAAACGCAGTTATCACTGCTCAGTGCACAGCCCCCTATAAAGCCATGTATCTCACTTAAACGCAGTTATCACAGCTCAGTGCAGAGCCCCCTATAAAGCCGTGTATCTCACTTAAACGCAGTTATCACTGCTCAGTGCACAGCCCCCTATAAAGCCATGTATCTCACTTAAACGCAGTTATCACTGCTCTGAGCACAGCCCCCTATAAAGCCATGTGTCTCACTTAAACGCAGTTATCCCTGCTCAGTGCACAGCCCCCTATAAAGCCGTGTATCTCACTTAAACGCAGTTATCACTGCTCAGTGCACAGCCCCCTATAAAGCCATGTATCTCACTTAAACGCAGTTATCACTGCTCAGTGCACAGCCCCCTATAAAGCCGTGTATCTCACTTAAACGCAGTTATCACTGCTCAGTGCACAGCCCCCTATAAAGCCATGTATCTCACTTAAACGCAGTTATCACTGCTCAGTGCACAGCCCCCTATAAAGCCGTGTATCTCACTTAAACGCAGTTATCACTGCTCAGTGCACAGTCCCCTATAAAGCCGTGTATCTCACTTAAACGCAGTTATCACTGCTCAGTGCACAGCCCCCTATAAAGCCATGTATCTCACTTAAACGCAGTTATTACTGCTCAGTGCATAGCCCCCTATAAAGCCGTGTATCTCACTTAAACGCAGTTATCACTGCTCAGTGCATAGCCCCCTATAAAGCCATGTATCTCACTTAAACGCAGTTATCACTGCTCAGTGCACAGCCCCCTATAAAGCCATGTATCTCACTTAAACGCAGTTATCACTGCTCAGTGCACAGCCCCCTATAAAGCCATGTATTTCACTTAAACGCAGTTATCAGTGCTCAGTGCACAGCCCCCTATAAAGCCATGTATCTCACTTAAACGCAGTTATCACTGCTCACTGCACAGCCCCTATAAAGCCATGTATCTCCCTTAAACGCAGTTATCACTGCTCAGTGCACAGCCCCCTATAAAGCCGTGTATCTCACTTAAACGCAGTTATCACTGCTCAGTGCACAGCCCCTATAAAGCCGTGTATCTCACTTAAACGCAGTTATCACTGCTCAGTGCACAGCCCCCTATAAAGCCATGTATCTCACTTAAACGCAGTTATCACTGCTCAGTGCACAGCCCCCTATAAAGCCATGTATCTCACTTAAACGCAGTTATCACTGCTCAGTGCACAGCCCCCTATAAAGCCGTGTATCTCACTTAAACGCAGTTATCACTGCTCAGTGCACAGCCCCCTATAAAGCCATTTATCTCACTTAAATGCAGTTATCACTGCTCAGTGCACCGCCCCCTATAAAGCCATTTATCTCACTTAAACGCAGTTATCACTGCTCAGTGCAGAGCCCCCTATAAAGCCGTGTATCTCACTTAAACGCAGTTATCACTGCTCAGTGCACAGCCCCCTATAAAGCCATGTATCTCACTTAAACGCAGTTATCACTGCTCAGTGCAGAGCCCCCTATAAAGCCGTGTATCTCACTTAAACGCAGTTATCACTGCTCAGTGCACAGCCCCCTATAAAGCCATGTATCTCACTTAAACGCAGTTATCACTGCTCTGAGCACAGCCCCCTATAAAGCCATGTGTCTCACTTAAACGCAGTTATCCCTGCTCAGTACACAGCCCCCTATAAAGCCATGTATCTCACTTAAACGCAGTTATCACTGCTCAGTGCACAGCCCCCTATAAAGCCGTGTATCTCACTTAAACGCAGTTATCACTGCTCAGTGCACAGCCCCCTATAAAGCCATGTATCTCACTTAAACGCAGTTATCACTGCTCAGTGCACAGCCCCCTATAAAGCCGTGTATCTCACTTAAACGCAGTTATCACTGCTCAGTGCACAGTCCCCTATAAAGCCGTGTATCTCACTTAAACGCAGTTATCACTGCTCAGTGCACAGCCCCCTATAAAGCCGTGTATCTCACTTAAACGCAGTTATCACTGCTCAGTGCATAGCCCCCTATAAAGCCATGTATCTCACTTAAACGCAGTTATCACTGCTCAGTGCACAGCCCCCTATAAAGCCGTGTATCTCACTTAAACGCAGTTATCACTGCTCAGTGCATAGCTCCTATAAAGCCGTGTATCTCACTTAAACGCAGTTATCACTGCTCAGTGCACAGCCCCTATAAAGCCGTGTATCTCACTTAAACGCAGTTATCACTGCTCAGTGCACAGCCCCCTATAAAGCCGTGTATCTCACTTAAACACAGTTATCACTGCACAGTGCACAGCCCACTATAAAGCCGTGTATCTCACTTAAACGCAGTTATCACTGCTCAGTGCACAGCCCCCTATAAAGCCGTGTATCTCACTTAAACGCAGTTATCACTGCTCAGAGCATAGCCCCCTATAAAGCCGTGTATCTCACTTAAACGCAGTTATCACTGCTCAGTGAACAGCCCCCTATAAAGCCATGTATCTCACTTAAACGCAGTTATCACTGCTCAGTGCACAGCCCCCTATAAAGCCGTGTATCTCACTTAAACGCAGTTATCACTGCTCAGTGCACAGCCCCCTATAAAGCCGTGTATCTCACTTAAACGCAGTTATCACTGCTCAGTGCACAGCCCCTATAAAGCCGTGTATCTCACTTAAACGCAGTTATCACTGCTTAGTGCACAGCCCCCTATAAAGCCATGTATCTCACTTAAACTCAGTTATCACTGCTCAGTGCACAGCCCCTATAAAGCCATGTATCTCACTTAAACGCAGTTATCACTGCTCAGAGTACAGCCCCCTATAAAGCCGTGTATCTCACTTAAACACAGTTATCACTGCTCAGAGTACAGCCCCCTATAAAGCCGTGTATCTCACTTAAACGCAGTTATCACTGCTCAGTGCACAGCCCCCTATAAAGCCATGTATCTCACTTAAACGCAGTTATCAGTGCTCAGTGCACAGCCCCCTATAAAGCCATGTATCTCACTTAAACGCAGTTATCATTGCTCAGTGCACAGCCCCCTATAAAGCCATGTATCTCACTTAAACGCAGTTATCACTGCTCAGTGCACAGCCCCCTATAAAGCCGTGTATCTCACTTAAACGCAGTTATCACTGCTCAGTGCACAGCCCCCTATAAAGCCGTGTATCTCACTTAAACACAGTTATCACTGCTCAGTGCACAGCCCTATAAAGCCATGTATCTCACTTAAACGCAGTTATCACTGCTCAGTGCACAGCCCCCTATAAAGCCGTGTATCTCACTTAAATGCAGTTATCACTGCTCAGTGCACAGCCCCCTATAAAGCCGTGTGTCTCACTTAAACGCAGTTATCACTGCTCAGTGCACAGCCCCCTATAAAGCCGTGTATCTCACTTAAACGCAGTTATCACTGCTCAGTGCACAGCCCCCTATAAAGCCGTGTATCTCACTTAAATTATCACTGCTCAGTGCACAGTCCCCTATAAAGCCGTGTATCTCACTTAAACGCAGTTATCACTGCTCAGTGCACAGCCCCCTATAAAGCCATGTATCTCACTTAAACGCAGTTATCACTGCTCAGTGCACAGCCCCCTATAAAGCCATGTATCTCACTTAAACGCAGTTATCACTGCTCAGTGCACAGCCCCCTATAAAGCCATGTATCTCACTTAAACGCAGTTATCACTGCTCTGAGCATAGCCCCCTATAAAGCCGTGTATCTCACTTAAACGCAGTTATCACTGCTCAGTGTACAGCCCCCTATAAAGCCATGTATCTCACTTAAACGCAGTTATCACTGCTCAGTGTACAGCCCCCTATAAAGCCGTGTATCTCACTTAAACGCAGTTATCACTGCTCAGAGCACAGCCCCCTATAAAGCCGTGTATCTCACTTAAATGCAGTTATCACTACTCAGTGCACAGCCCCCTATAAAGCCATGTATCTCACTTAAATGCAGTTATCACTGCTCAGTGCACAGCCCCCTATAAAGCCATGTATCTCACTTAAACGCAGTTATCACTGCTCAGTGCATAGTCCCCTATAAAGCCATGTATCTCACTTAAACGCAGCTATCACTGCTCAGTGCACAGCCCCCTATAAAGCCATATATCTCACTTAAACGCAGCTATCACTGCTCAGTGCACAGCCCACTATAAAGCCATGTATCTCACTTAAACGCAGTTATCACTGCTCAGTGCACAGCCCCCTATAAAGCCATGTATCTCACTTAAATTATCACTGCTCAGTGCACAGTCCCCTATAAAGCCATGTATCTCACTTAAATTATCACTGCTCAGTGCACAGTCCCCTATAAAGCCATGTATCTCACTTAAACGCAGTTATCACTGCTCAGTGCACAGTCCCCTATAAAGCCATGTATCTCACTTAAACGCAGTTATCATTGCTCAGTGCACAGCCCCCTATAAAGCCATGCATCTCACTTAAACGCAGTTATCACTGCTCAGTGCACAGCCCCCTATAAAGCCGTGTATCTCACTTAAATTATCACTGCTCAGTGCACAGCCCCCTATAAAGCCATGTATCTCACTTAAACGCAGTTATCACTGCTCAGTGCACAGCCCCCTATAAAGCCATGTATCTCACTTAAATTATCACTGCTCAGTGCACAGTCCCCTATAAAGCCGTGTATCTCACTTAAACGCAGTTATCACTGCTCAGTGCACAGCCCCCTATAAAGCCATGTATCTCACTTAAACGCAGTTATTACTGCTCAGTGCACAGCCCCCTATAAAGCCATGTATCTCACTTAAACACAGTTATCACTGCTCAGTGCACAGCCCCCTATAAAGCCATGTATCTCACTTAAACGCAGTTATCACTGCTCAGTGCACAGTCCCCTATAAAGCCATGTATCTCACTTAAACGCAGTTATCACTGCTTAGTGCACAGCCCCCTATAAAGCCGTGTATCTCACTTAAACACAGTTATCACTGCTCAGTGCACAGCCCCCTATAAAGCCGTGTATCTCACTTAAACACAGTTATCACTGCTCAGAGCACAGCCCCCTATAAAGCCGTGTATCTCACTTAAACGCAGTTATCACTGCTCAGTGCACAGCCCCTATAAAGCCGTGTATCTCACTTAAACGCAGTTATCACTGCTCAGTGCACAGCCCCCTATAAAGCCATGTATCTCACTTAAACACAGTTATCACTGCTCAGAGCACAGCCCCCTATAAAGCCGTGTATCTCACTTAAACGCAGTTATCACTGCTCAGTGCAGAGCCCCCTATAAAGCCATTTATCTCACTTAAACGCAGTTATCACTGCTCAGTGCACAGCCCCTATAAAGCCATGTAACTCACTTAAACGCAGTTATCACCGCTCAGTGCACAGCCCCCTATAAAGCCGTGTATCTCACTTAAACGCAGTTATCACTGCTCAGTGCATAGCCCCCTATAAAGCCGTGTATCTCACTTAAACACAGTTATCACTGCTCAGAGCACAGCCCCCTATAAAGCCGTGTATCTCACTTAAACGCAGTTATCACTGCTCAGTGCATAGCCCCCTATAAAGCCGTGTATCTCACTTAAACACAGTTATCACTGCTCAGAGCACAGCCCCCTATAAAGCCGTGTATCTCACTTAAACGCAGTTATCACTGCTCAGTGCAGAGCCCCCTATAAAGCCATTTATCTCACTTAAACGCAGTTATCACTGCTCAGTGCACAGTCCCCTATAAAGCCATGTATCTCACTTAAACGCAGTTATCACTGCTCAGAGCACAGCCCCCTATAAAGCCGTGTATCTCACTTAAATGCAGTTATCACTGCTCAGTGCACAGCCCCCTATAAAGCCATTTATCTCACTTAAATGCAGTTATCACTGCTCAGTGCACAGCCCCCTATAAAGCCATTTATCTCACTTAAACGCAGTTATCACTGCTCAGTGCACAGCCCCCTATAAAGCCGTGCATCTCACTTAAACGCAGTTATCACTGCTCAGTGCACAGTCCCCTATAAAGCCGTGTATCTCACTTAAACGCAGTTATCACTGCTCAGTGCACAGCCCCCTATAAAGCCATGTATCTCACTTAAACGCAGTTATCACTGCTCAGAGCACAGCCCCCTATAAAGCCTGTATCTCACTTAAACGCAGTTATCACTGCTCAGTGCACAGCGCCCTATAAAGCCATGTATCTCACTTAAACGCAGTTATCACTGCTCAGTGCACAGCCCCCTATAAAGCCATGTATCTCACTTAAACGCAGTTATCACTGCTCAGTGCACAGCCCCCTATAAAGCCATGTATCTCACTTAAACGCAGTTATCACTGCTCAGTGCACAGCCCCCTATAAAGCCATGTATCTCACTTAAACGCAGTTATCACTGCTCAGTGCACAGCCCCCTATAAAGCCGTGTATCTCACTTAAACGCAGTTATCACTGCTCAGTGCACAGCCCCCTATAAAGCCATTTATCTCACTTAAATGCAGTTATCACTGCTCAGTGCACCGCCCCCTATAAAGCCATTTATCTCACTTAAACGCAGTTATCACTGCTCAGTGCAGAGCCCCCTATAAAGCCGTGTATCTCACTTAAACGCAGTTATCACTGCTCAGTGCACAGCCCCCTATAAAGCCATGTATCTCACTTAAACGCAGTTATCACAGCTCAGTGCAGAGCCCCCTATAAAGCCGTGTATCTCACTTAAACGCAGTTATCACTGCTCAGTGCACAGCCCCCTATAAAGCCATGTATCTCACTTAAACGCAGTTATCACTGCTCTGAGCACAGCCCCCTATAAAGCCATGTGTCTCACTTAAACGCAGTTATCCCTGCTCAGTGCACAGCCCCCTATAAAGCCGTGTATCTCACTTAAACGCAGTTATCACTGCTCAGTGCACAGCCCCCTATAAAGCCATGTATCTCACTTAAACGCAGTTATCACTGCTCAGTGCACAGCCCCCTATAAAGCCGTGTATCTCACTTAAACGCAGTTATCACTGCTCAGTGCACAGCCCCCTATAAAGCCATGTATCTCACTTAAACGCAGTTATCACTGCTCAGTGCACAGCCCCCTATAAAGCCGTGTATCTCACTTAAACGCAGTTATCACTGCTCAGTGCACAGTCCCCTATAAAGCCGTGTATCTCACTTAAACGCAGTTATCACTGCTCAGTGCACAGCCCCCTATAAAGCCATGTATCTCACTTAAACGCAGTTATTACTGCTCAGTGCATAGCCCCCTATAAAGCCGTGTATCTCACTTAAACGCAGTTATCACTGCTCAGTGCATAGCCCCCTATAAAGCCATGTATCTCACTTAAACGCAGTTATCACTGCTCAGTGCACAGCCCCCTATAAAGCCATGTATCTCACTTAAACGCAGTTATCACTGCTCAGTGCACAGCCCCCTATAAAGCCATGTATTTCACTTAAACGCAGTTATCAGTGCTCAGTGCACAGCCCCCTATAAAGCCATGTATCTCACTTAAACGCAGTTATCACTGCTCACTGCACAGCCCCTATAAAGCCATGTATCTCCCTTAAACGCAGTTATCACTGCTCAGTGCACAGCCCCCTATAAAGCCGTGTATCTCACTTAAACGCAGTTATCACTGCTCAGTGCACAGCCCCTATAAAGCCGTGTATCTCACTTAAACGCAGTTATCACTGCTCAGTGCACAGCCCCCTATAAAGCCATGTATCTCACTTAAACGCAGTTATCACTGCTCAGTGCACAGCCCCCTATAAAGCCATGTATCTCACTTAAACGCAGTTATCACTGCTCAGTGCACAGCCCCCTATAAAGCCGTGTATCTCACTTAAACGCAGTTATCACTGCTCAGTGCACAGCCCCCTATAAAGCCATTTATCTCACTTAAATGCAGTTATCACTGCTCAGTGCACCGCCCCCTATAAAGCCATTTATCTCACTTAAACGCAGTTATCACTGCTCAGTGCAGAGCCCCCTATAAAGCCGTGTATCTCACTTAAACGCAGTTATCACTGCTCAGTGCACAGCCCCCTATAAAGCCATGTATCTCACTTAAACGCAGTTATCACTGCTCAGTGCAGAGCCCCCTATAAAGCCGTGTATCTCACTTAAACGCAGTTATCACTGCTCAGTGCACAGCCCCCTATAAAGCCATGTATCTCACTTAAACGCAGTTATCACTGCTCTGAGCACAGCCCCCTATAAAGCCATGTATCTCACTTAAACGCAGTTATCACTGCTCAGTGCACAGCCCCCTATAAAGCCGTGTATCTCACTTAAACGCAGTTATCACTGCTCAGTGCACAGCCCCCTATAAAGCCGTGTATCTCACTTAAACGCAGTTATCACTGCTCAGTGCACAGCCCCCTATAAAGCCATGTATCTCACTTAAACGCAGTTATCACTGCTCAGTGCACAGCCCCCTATAAAGCCGTGTATCTCACTTAAACGCAGTTATCACTGCTCAGTGCACAGTCCCCTATAAAGCCGTGTATCTCACTTAAACGCAGTTATCACTGCTCAGTGCACAGCCCCCTATAAAGCCGTGTATCTCACTTAAACGCAGTTATCACTGCTCAGTGCATAGCCCCCTATAAAGCCATGTATCTCACTTAAACGCAGTTATCACTGCTCAGTGCACAGCCCCCTATAAAGCCGTGTATCTCACTTAAACGCAGTTATCACTGCTCAGTGCATAGCTCCTATAAAGCCGTGTATCTCACTTAAACGCAGTTATCACTGCTCAGTGCACAGCCCCTATAAAGCCGTGTATCTCACTTAAACGCAGTTATCACTGCTCAGTGCACAGCCCCCTATAAAGCCGTGTATCTCACTTAAACACAGTTATCACTGCACAGTGCACAGCCCACTATAAAGCCGTGTATCTCACTTAAACGCAGTTATCACTGCTCAGTGCACAGCCCCCTATAAAGCCGTGTATCTCACTTAAACGCAGTTATCACTGCTCAGAGCATAGCCCCCTATAAAGCCGTGTATCTCACTTAAACGCAGTTATCACTGCTCAGTGAACAGCCCCCTATAAAGCCATGTATCTCACTTAAACGCAGTTATCACTGCTCAGTGCACAGCCCCCTATAAAGCCGTGTATCTCACTTAAACGCAGTTATCACTGCTCAGTGCACAGCCCCCTATAAAGCCGTGTATCTCACTTAAACGCAGTTATCACTGCTCAGTGCACAGCCCCTATAAAGCCGTGTATCTCACTTAAACGCAGTTATCACTGCTTAGTGCACAGCCCCCTATAAAGCCATGTATCTCACTTAAACTCAGTTATCACTGCTCAGTGCACAGCCCCTATAAAGCCATGTATCTCACTTAAACGCAGTTATCACTGCTCAGAGTACAGCCCCCTATAAAGCCGTGTATCTCACTTAAACACAGTTATCACTGCTCAGAGTACAGCCCCCTATAAAGCCGTGTATCTCACTTAAACGCAGTTATCACTGCTCAGTGCACAGCCCCCTATAAAGCCATGTATCTCACTTAAACGCAGTTATCAGTGCTCAGTGCACAGCCCCCTATAAAGCCATGTATCTCACTTAAACGCAGTTATCATTGCTCAGTGCACAGCCCCCTATAAAGCCATGTATCTCACTTAAACGCAGTTATCACTGCTCAGTGCACAGCCCCCTATAAAGCCATGTATCTCACTTAAACGCAGTTATCACTGCTCACTGCACAGCCCCTATAAAGCCATGTATCTCACTTAAACGCAGTTATCACTGCTCAGTGCACAGCCCCCTATAAAGCCGTGTATCTCACTTAAACGCAGTTATCACTGCTCAGTGCACAGCCCCTATAAAGCCGTGTATCTCACTTAAACGCAGTTATCACTGCTCAGTGCACAGCCCCCTATAAAGCCATGTATCTCACTTAAACGCAGTTATCACTGCTCAGTGCACAGCCCCCTATAAAGCCATGTGTCTCACTTAAACACAGTTATCAGTGCTCAGTGCACAGCCCCCTATAAAGCCATTTATCTCACTTAAACGCAGTTATCACTGCTCAGAGCTCAGCCCCCTATAAAGCCATGTATCTCACTTAAACGCAGTTATCACTGCTCGGTGCACAGCCCCCTATAAAGCCATGTATCTCACTTAAACACAGTTATCACTGCTCAGTGCACAGACCCCTATAAAGCCATGTATCTCACTTAAACGCAGTTATCACAGCTCAGTGCACAGCCCCCTATAAAGCCGTGTATCTCACTTAAACGCAGTTATGACTGCTCAGTGCACAGCCCCCTATAAAGCCGTGTATCTCACTTAAACGCAGTTATCACTGCTCAGTGCACAGTCCCCTATAAAGCCGTGTATCTCACTTAAACGCAGTTATCACTGCTCAGTGCACAGCCCCCTATAAAGCCGTGTATCTCACTTAAACGCAGTTATCACTGCTCAGTGCACAGTCCCCTATAAAGCCGTGTATCTCACTTAAACGCAGTTATCACACAGCCCCCTATAAAGCCATGTATCTCACTTAAACACAGTTATCACCGCTCAGTGCACAGCCCCCTATAAAGCCGTGTATCTCACTTAAACACAGTTATCACTGCTCAGTGCACAGCCCCCTATAAAGCCATGTATATCACTTAAACGCAGTTATCACTGCTCAGTGCAGAGCCCCCTATAAAGCCGTGTATCTCACTTAAACGCAGTTATCACTGCTCAGTGCACAGCCCCCTATAAAGCCGTGTATCTCACTTAAACGCAGTTATCACTGCTCAGGGCTCAGCCTCCTATAAAGCCATGTATCTCACTTAAACGCAGTTATTACTGCTTAGTGCACAGCCCCCTATAAAGCCGTGTATCTCACTTAAACGCAGTTATCACTGCTCAGTGCACGGCCCCCTATAAAGCCGTGTATCTCACTTAAACGCAGTTATTACTGCTTAGTGCACAGCCCACTATAAAGCTGTGTATCTCACTTAAACGCAGTTATCACTGCTCAGTGCATAGTCCCCTATAAAGCCATGTATCTCACTTAAACGCAGTTATCACTGCTCAGTGCACAGCCCCCTATAAAGCCATGTATCTCACTTAAACGCAGTTATCACTGCTCAGTGCACAGCCCCCTATAAAGCCGTGTATCTCACTTAAACGCAGTTATCACTGCTCAGTGCATAGCTCCTATAAAGCCGTGTATCTCACTTAAACGCAGTTATCACTGCTCAGTGCACAGCCCCTATAAAGCCGTGTATCTCACTTAAACGCAGTTATCACTGCTCAGTGCACAGCCCCCTATAAAGCCGTGTATCTCAATTAAACACAGTTATCACTGCACAGTGCACAGCCCCCTATAAAGCCGTGTATCTCACTTAAACGCAGTTATCACTGCTCAGTGCACAGCCCCCTATAAAGCCGTGTATCTCACTTAAACGCAGTTATCACTGCTCAGTGCATAGCCCCCTATAAAGCCATGTATCTCACTTAAACGCAGTTATCACTGCTCAGTGAACAGCCCCCTATAAAGCCATGTATCTCACTTAAACGCAGTTATCACTGCTCAGTGCACAGCCCCTTATAAAGCCGTGTATCTCACTTAAACGCAGTTATCACTGCTTAGTGCACAGCCCCCTATAAAGCCATGTATCTCACTTAAACTCAGTTATCACTGCTCAGTGCACAGCCCCTATAAAGCCATGTATCTCACTTAAACGCAGTTATCACTGCTCAGAGTACAGCCCCCTATAAAGCCGTGTATCTCACTTAAACGCAGTTATCACTGCTCAGTGCACAGCCCCCTATAAAGCCATGTATCTCACTTAAACGCAGTTATCAGTGCTCAGTGCACAGCCCCCTATAAAGCCATGTATCTCACTTAAACGCAGTTTTCACTGCTCAGTGCACAGCCCCCTATAAAGCCATGTATTTCACTTAAACGCAGTTATCAGTGCTCAGTGCACAGCCCCCTATAAAGCCATGTATCTCACTTAAACGCAGTTATCACTGCTCACTGCACAGCCCCTATAAAGCCATGTATCTCCCTTAAACGCAGTTATCACTGCTCAGTGCACAGCCCCTATAAAGCCGTGTATCTCACTTAAACGCAGTTATCACTGCTCAGTGCACAGCCCCTATAAAGCCGTGTATCTCACTTAAACGCAGTTATCACTGCTCAGTGCACAGCCCCCTATAAAGCCATGTATCTCACTTAAACGCAGTTATCACTGCTCAGTGCACAGCCCCCTATAAAGCCATGTATCTCACTTAAACGCAGTTATCACTGCTCAGTGCACAGCCCCCTATAAAGCCGTGTATCTCACTTAAACGCAGTTATCACTGCTCAGTGCACAGCCCCCTATAAAGCCATTTATCTCACTTAAATGCAGTTATCACTGCTCAGTGCACCGCCCCCTATAAAGCCATTTATCTCACTTAAACGCAGTTATCACTGCTCAGTGCAGAGCCCCCTATAAAGCCGTGTATCTCACTTAAACGCAGTTATCACTGCTCAGTGCACAGCCCCCTATAAAGCCATGTATCTCACTTAAACGCAGTTATCACTGCTCAGTGCAGAGCCCCCTATAAAGCCGTGTATCTCACTTAAACGCAGTTATCACTGCTCAGTGCACAGCCCCCTATAAAGCCATGTATCTCACTTAAACGCAGTTATCACTGCTCTGAGCACAGCCCCCTATAAAGCCATGTGTCTCACTTAAACGCAGTTATCCCTGCTCAGTGCACAGCCCCCTATAAAGCCATGTATCTCACTTAAACGCAGTTATCACTGCTCAGTGCACAGCCCCCTATAAAGCCGTGTATCTCACTTAAACGCAGTTATCACTGCTCAGTGCACAGCCCCCTATAAAGCCATGTATCTCACTTAAACGCAGTTATCACTGTTCAGTGCACAGCCCCCTATAAAGCCGTGTATCTCACTTAAACGCAGTTATCACTGCTCAGTGCACAGTCCCCTATAAAGCCGTGTATCTCACTTAAACGCAGTTATCACTGCTCAGTGCACAGCCCCCTATAAAGCCGTGTATCTCACTTAAACGCAGTTATCACTGCTCAGTGCATAGCCCCCTATAAAGCCATGTATCTCACTTAAACGCAGTTATCACTGCTCAGTGCACAGCCCCCTATAAAGCCGTGTATCTCACTTAAACGCAGTTATCACTGCTCAGTGCATAGCTCCTATAAAGCCGTGTATCTCACTTAAACGCAGTTATCACTGCTCAGTGCACAGCCCCTATAAAGCCGTGTATCTCACTTAAACGCAGTTATCACTGCTCAGTGCACAGCCCCCTATAAAGCCGTGTATCTCACTTAAACACAGTTATCACTGCACAGTGCACAGCCCACTATAAAGCCGTGTATCTCACTTAAACGCAGTTATCACTGCTCAGTGCACAGCCCCCTATAAAGCCGTGTATCTCACTTAAACGCAGTTATCACTGCTCAGAGCATAGCCCCCTATAAAGCCGTGTATCTCACTTAAACGCAGTTATCACTGCTCAGTGAACAGCCCCCTATAAAGCCATGTATCTCACTTAAACGCAGTTATCACTGCTCAGTGCACAGCCCCCTATAAAGCCGTGTATCTCACTTAAACGCAGTTATCACTGCTCAGTGCACAGCCCCCTATAAAGCCGTGTATCTCACTTAAACGCAGTTATCACTGCTCAGTGCACAGCCCCTATAAAGCCGTGTATCTCACTTAAACGCAGTTATCACTGCTTAGTGCACAGCCCCCTATAAAGCCATGTATCTCACTTAAACTCAGTTATCACTGCTCAGTGCACAGCCCCTATAAAGCCATGTATCTCACTTAAACGCAGTTATCACTGCTCAGAGTACAGCCCCCTATAAAGCCGTGTATCTCACTTAAACACAGTTATCACTGCTCAGAGTACAGCCCCCTATAAAGCCGTGTATCTCACTTAAACGCAGTTATCACTGCTCAGTGCACAGCCCCCTATAAAGCCATGTATCTCACTTAAACGCAGTTATCAGTGCTCAGTGCACAGCCCCCTATAAAGCCATGTATCTCACTTAAACGCACTTATCATTGCTCAGTGCACAGCCCCCTATAAAGCCATGTATCTCACTTAAACGCAGTTATCACTGCTCAGTGCACAGCCCCCTATAAAGCCATGTATCTCACTTAAACGCAGTTATCACTGCTCACTGCACAGCCCCTATAAAGCCATGTATCTCACTTAAACGCAGTTATCACTGCTCAGTGCACAGCCCCCTATAAAGCCGTGTATCTCACTTAAACGCAGTTATCACTGCTCAGTGCACAGCCCCTATAAAGCCGTGTATCTCACTTAAACGCAGTTATCACTGCTCAGTGCACAGCCCCCTATAAAGCCATGTATCTCACTTAAACGCAGTTATCACTGCTCAGTGCACAGCCCCCTATAAAGCCATGTGTCTCACTTAAACACAGTTATCAGTGCTCAGTGCACAGCCCCCTATAAAGCCATTTATCTCACTTAAACGTAGTTATCACTGCTCAGAGCTCAGCCCCCTATAAAGCCATGTATCTCACTTAAACGCAGTTATCACTGCTCGGTGCACAGCCCCCTATAAAGCCATGTATCTCACTTAAACACAGTTATCACTGCTCAGTGCACAGACCCCTATAAAGCCATGTATCTCACTTAAACGCAGTTATCACAGCTCAGTGCACAGCCCCCTATAAAGCCGTGTATCTCACTTAAACGCAGTTATGACTGCTCAGTGCACAGCCCCCTATAAAGCCGTGTATCTCACTTAAACGCAGTTATCACTGCTCAGTGCACAGTCCCCTATAAAGCCGTGTATCTCACTTAAACGCAGTTATCACTGCTCAGTGCACAGCCCCCTATAAAGCCGTGTATCTCACTTAAACGCAGTTATCACTGCTCAGTGCACAGTCCCCTATAAAGCCGTGTATCTCACTTAAACGCAGTTATCACTGCTCAGTGCACAGCCCCCTATAAAGCCGTGTATCTCACTTAAACGCAGTTATCACTGCTCAGGGCTCAGCCTCCTATAAAGCCATGTATCTAACTTAAACACAGTTATCACTGCTCAGTGCAGAGCCCCCTATAAAGCCGTGTATCTCACTTAAACTCAGTTATCACTGCTAATTGCACAGCCCCCTATAAAGCCATGTATCTCACTTAAACGCAGTTATTACTGCTTAGTGCACAGCCCCCTATAAAGCCGTGTATCTCACTTAAACGCAGTTATCACTGCTCAGTGCACGGCCCCCTATAAAGCCGTGTATCTCACTTAAACGCAGTTATTACTGCTTAGTGCACAGCCCCCTATAAAGCTGTGTATCTCACTTAAACGCAGTTATCACTGCTCAGTGCATAGTCCCCTATAAAGCCATGTATCTCACTTAAACGCAGTTATCACTGCTCAGTGCACAGCCCCCTATAAAGCCATGTATCTCACTTAAACGCAGTTATCACTGCTCAGTGCACAGTCCCCTATAAAGCCATTTATCTCACTTAAACACAGTTATCACTGCTCAGTGCACAGCCCCCTATAAAGCCATTTATCTCACTTAAACACAGTTATCACTGCTCAGTGCATAGCCCCCTATAAAGCCGCGTATCTCACTTAAACGCAGTTATCACTGCTCAGGGCTCAGCCTCCTATAAAGCCATGTATCTCACTTAAACGCAGTTATTACTGCTTAGTGCACAGCCCCCTATAAAGCTGTGTATCTCACTTAAACGCAGTTATCACTGCTCAGTGCACAGCCCCCTATAAAGCCATTTATCTCACTTAAACACAGTTATCACTGCTCAGTGCACAGCCCCCTATAAAGCCGTGTATCTCACTTAAACGCAGTTATCACTGCTCAGTGCACAGCCCCTTTAAAGCTGTGTATCTCACTTAAACGCAGTTATCACTGCTCAGAGCACAGCCCCCTATAAAGCCATGTATCTCACTTAAACGCAGTTATCACTGCTCAGATCACAGCCCCTATAAAGCCGTGTATCTCACTTAAACGCAGTTATCACTGCTCAGTGCACAGTCCCCTATAAAGCCGTGTATCTCACTTAAACGCAGTTATCACTGCTCAGTGCACAGCCCCCTATAAAGCCATGTATCTCACTTAAACGCAGTTATCACTGCTCAGTGCATAGTCCCCTATAAAGCCATGTATCTCACTTAAACGCAGTTATCACTGCTCAGAGCACAGTCCCCTATAAAGCCTTGTATCTCACTTAAACGCAGTTATCACTGCTCAGTGCACAGCCCCCTATAAAGCCATGTATCTCACTTAAACGCAGTTATCACTGCTCAGTGCACAGCCCCCTATAAAGCCGTGTATCTCACTTAAACGCAGTTATCACTGCTCAGTGCACAGCCCCCTATAAAGCCGTGTATCTCACTTAAACGCAGTTATCACTGCTCAGTGCACAGCCCCCTATAAAGCTGTGTATCTCACTTAAACGCAGTTATCACTGCTCAGTGCACAGCCCCCTATAAAGCCGTGTATCTCACTTAAACGCAGTTATCACTGCTCAGTGCACAGCCCCCTATAAAGCCGTGTATCTCACTTAAACGCAGTTATCACTGCTCAGTTCACAGCCCCCTATAAAGCCATGTATCTCACTTAAACGCAGTTATCACTGCTCAGTGCACAGCCCCCTATAAAGCCATGTATCTCACTTAAACACAGTTATCACTGCTCAGTGCACAGCCCCCTATAAAGCCATGTATCTCACTTAAACGCAGTTATCACTGCTCAGTGCACAGCCCCCTATAAAGCCGTGTATCTCACTTAAACGCAGTTATCACTGCTCAGTGCACAGCCCCCTATAAAGCTGTGTATCTCACTTAAACGCAGTTATCACTGCTCAGTGCACAGCCCCTATAAAGCCATGTATCTCACTTAAACACAGTTATCACTGCTCTGAGCATAGCCCCCTATAAAGCCATGTATCTCACTTAAACGCAGTTCTCACGGCTCAGTGCACAGCCCCCTATAAAGCCATGTATCTCACTTAAACGCAGTTATCACTGCTCAGTGCACAGTCCCCTATAAAGCCGTGTATCTCACTTAAACGCAGTTATCACTGCTCAGTGCACAGCCCCCTATAAAGCCGTGTATCTCACTTAAACACAGTTATCACTGCTCAGTGCATAGCCCCTATAAAGCCATGTATCTCACTTAAACGCAGTTATCACTGCTCAGTGCACAGCCCCCTATAAAGCCATGTATCTCACTTAAACGCAGTTGTCACTGCTCAGTGCACAGCGCCCTATAAAGCCATTTATCTCATTTAAACACAGTTATCACTGCTCAGTGCACAGCCCCCTATAAAGCCATGTATCTCACTTAAACGCAGTTATCACTGCTCAGTGCACAGCCCCCTATAAAGCCATGTATCTCACTTAAACGCAGTTATCACTGCTCACTGCACAGCCCCTATAAAGCCATGTATCTCACTTAAACGCAGTTATCACTGCTCAGTGCACAGCCCCCTATAAAGCCGTGTATCTCACTTAAACGCAGTTATCACTGCTCAGTGCACAGCCCCTATAAAGCCATGTATCTCACTTAAACGCAGTTATCACTGCTCAGTGCACAGCCCCCTATAAAGCCGTGTATCTCACTTAAACGCAGTTATCACTGCTCAGTGCACAGCCCCCTATAAAGCCATGTATCTCACTTAAACGCAGTTATCACTGCTCAGTGCACAGCCCCCTATAAAGCCATGTGTCTCACTTAAACACAGTTATCAGTGCTCAGTGCACAGCCCCCTATAAAGCCATTTATCTCACTTAAACGCAGTTATCACTGCTCAGAGCTCAGCCCCCTATAAAGCCATGTATCTCACTTAAACGCAGTTATCACTGCTCGGTGCACAGCCCCCTATAAAGCCATGTATCTCACTTAAACACAGTTATCACTGCTCAGTGCACAGACCCCTATAAAGCCATGTATCTCACTTAAACGCAGTTATCACAGCTCAGTGCACAGCCCCCTATAAAGCCGTGTATCTCACTTAAACGCAGTTATGACTGCTCAGTGCACAGCCCCCTATAAAGCCGTGTATCTCACTTAAACGCAGTTATCACTGCTCAGTGCACAGTCCCCTATAAAGCCGTGTATCTCACTTAAACGCAGTTATCACTGCTCAGTGCACAGCCCCCTATAAAGCCGTGTATCTCACTTAAACGCAGTTATCACTGCTCAGTGCACAGTCCCCTATAAAGCCGTGTATCTCACTTAAACGCAGTTATCACTGCTCAGTGCACAGCCCCCTATAAAGCCGTGTATCTCACTTAAACGCAGTTATCACTGCTCAGGGCTCAGCCTCCTATAAAGCCATGTATCTAACTTAAACACAGTTATCACTGCTCAGTGCAGAGCCCCCTATAAAGCCGTGTATCTCACTTAAACTCAGTTATCACTGCTAATTGCACAGCCCCCTATAAAGCCATGTATCTCACTTAAACGCAGTTATTACTGCTTAGTGCACAGCCCCCTATAAAGCCGTGTATCTCACTTAAACGCAGTTATCACTGCTCAGTGCACGGCCCCCTATAAAGCCGTGTATCTCACTTAAACGCAGTTATCACTGCTCATGGCTCAGCCTCCTATAAAGCCATGTATCTCACTTAAACGCAGTTATTACTGCTTAGTGCACAGCCCCCTATAAAGCTGTGTATCTCACTTAAACGCAGTTATCACTGCTCAGTGCATAGTCCCCTATAAAGCCATGTATCTCACTTAAACGCAGTTATCACTGCTCAGTGCACAGCCCCCTATAAAGCCATGTATCTCACTTAAACGCAGTTATCACTGCTCAGTGCACAGCCCCCTATAAAGCCATTTATCTCACTTAAACACAGTTATCACTGCTCAGTGCACAGCCCCTTTAAAGCTGTGTATCTCACTTAAACGCAGTTATCACTGCTCAGAGCACAGCCCCCTATAAAGCCATGTATCTCACTTAAACGCAGTTATCACTGCTCAGATCACAGCCCCTATAAAGCCGTGTATCTCACTTAAACGCAGTTATCACTGCTCAGTGCACAGCCCCCTATAAAGCCATGTATCTCACTTAAACGCAGTTATCACTGCTCAGTGCACAGCCCCCTATAAAGCCATGTATCTCACTTAAACGCAGTTATCACTGCTCAGAGCACAGCCCCCTATAAAGCCATGTATCTCACTTAAACGCAGTTATCACTGCTCAGATCACAGCCCCTATAAAGCCGTGTATCTCACTTAAACGCAGTTATCACTGCTCAGTGCACAGCCCCCTATAAAGCCATGTATCTCACTTAAACGCAGTTATCACTGCTCAGTGCACAGCCCCCTATAAAGCCTTGTATCTCACTTAAACGCAGTTATCACTGCTCAGTGCACAGTCCCCTATAAAGCCGTGTATCTCACTTAAACGCAGTTATCACTGCTCAGTGCACAGCCCCCTATAAAGCCATGTATCTCACTTAAACGCAGTTATCACTGCTTAGTGCATAGTCCCCTATAAAGCCATGTATCTCACTTAAACGCAGTTATCACTGCTCAGAGCACAGTCCCCTATAAAGCCTTGTATCTCACTTAAACGCAGTTATCACTGCTCAGTGCACAGCCCCCTATAAAGCCATGTATCTCACTTAAACGCAGTTATCACTGCTCAGTGCACAGCCCCCTATAAAGCCGTGTATCTCACTTAAACGCAGTTATCACTGCTCAGTGCACAGCCCCCTATAAAGCCGTGTATCTCACTTAAACGCAGTTATCACTGCTCAGTGCACAGCCCCCTATAAAGCTGTGTATCTCACTTAAACGCAGTTATCACTGCTCAGTGCACAGCCCCCTATAAAGCCGTGTATCTCACTTAAACGCAGTTATCACTGCTCAGTGCACAGCCCCCTATAAAGCCGTGTATCTCACTTAAACGCAGTTATCACTGCTCAGTTCACAGCCCCCTATAAAGCCATGTATCTCACTTAAACGCAGTTATCACTGCTCAGTGCACAGCCCCCTATAAAGCCATGTATCTCACTTAAACACAGTTATCACTGCTCAGTGCACAGCCCCCTATAAAGCCATGTATCTCACTTAAACGCAGTTATCACTGCTCAGTGCACAGCCCCCTATAAAGCCGTGTATCTCACTTAAACGCAGTTATCACTGCTCAGTGCACAGCCCCTATAAAGCCATGTATCTCACTTAAACACAGTTATCACTGCTCTGAGCATAGCCCCCTATAAAGCCATGTATCTCACTTAAACGCAGTTCTCACGGCTCAGTGCACAGCCCCCTATAAAGCCATGTATCTCACTTAAACGCAGTTATCACTGCTCAGTGCACAGTCCCCTATAAAGCCGTGTATCTCACTTAAACGCAGTTATCACTGCTCAGTGCACAGCCCCCTATAAAGCCGTGTATCTCACTTAAACGCAGTTATCACTGCTCAGTGCACAGCCCCCTATAAAGCCGTGTATCTCACTTAAACACAGTTATCACTGCTCAGTGCACAGCCCCTATAAAGCTGTGTATCTCACTTAAACGCAGTTATCACTGCTCAGTGCATAGCCCCTATAAAGCCATGTATCTCACTTAAACGCAGTTATCACTGCTCAGTGCACAGCCCCCTATAAAGCCATGTATCTCACTTAAACGCAGTTGTCACTGCTCAGTGCACAGCCCCCTATAAAGCCATGTATCTCACTTAAACGCAGTTATCACTGCTCAGTGCACAGCGCCCTATAAAGCCATTTATCTCATTTAAACGCAGTTATCACTGCTCAGTGCACAGCCCCCTATAAAGCCATGTATCTCACTTAAACGCAGTTATCACTGCTCAGTGCACAGCCCCCTATAAAGCCGTGTATCTCACTTAAACGCAGTTATCACTGCTCAGTGCACAGCCCCCTATAAAGCCGTGTATCTCACTTAAACGCAGTTATCACTGCTCAGTGCACAGCCCCCTATAAAGCCATGTATCTCACTTAAACGCAGTTATCACTGCTCAGTGCACAGTCCCCTATAAAGCCATGTATCTCACTTAAACGCAGTTATCACTGCTCAGTGTACAGCCCCCTATAAAGCCGTGTATCTCACTTAAACGCAGTTATCACTGCTCAGTGTACAGCCCCTATAAAGCCATGTATCTCACTTAAACGCAGTTATCACTGCTTAGTGTACAGCACCCTATAAAGCCGTGTATCTCACTTAAACACAGTTATCACTGCTCAGTGCACAGCCCCCTATAAAGCCGTGTATCTCACTTAAACGCAGTTATCACTGCTCAGTGCACAGCCCCCTATAAAGCCATGTATCTCACTTAAACGCAGTTCTCACGGCTCAGTGCACAGCCCCCTATAAAGCCATGTATCTCACTTAAACGCAGTTATCACTGCTCAGTGCACAGTCCCCTATAAAGCCATGTATCTTACTTAAACGCAGTTATCACTGCTTAGTGCACAGCCCCCTATAAAGCCATGTATCTCACTTAAACGCAGTTATCACTGCTCAGTGCACAGCCCCCTATAAAGCCATGTATCTCACTTAAACGCAGTTATCACTGCTCAGTGCACAGCCCCCTATAAAGCCATGTATCTCACTTAAACGCCGTTATCACTGCTCAGTGCACAGCCCCCTATAAAGCCGTGTATCTCACTTAAACGCAGTTATCACTGCTCAGTGCACAGCCCCTATAAAGCCATGTATCTCACTTAAACACAGTTATCACTGCTCAGTGCACAGCTCCCTATAAAGCCATGTATCTCACTTAAACGCAGTTATCACTGCTCAGTGCACAGCCCCCTATAAAGCCGTGTATCTCACTTAAACGCAGTTATCAGTGCTCAGTGCACAGCCCCCTATAAAGCCGTGTATCTCAATTAAACGCAGTTATCAGTGCTCAGTGCACAGCCCCTATAAAGCCGTGTATCTCACTTAAACGCAGTTATCACTGCTCAGTGCACAGCCCCCTATAAAGCCGTGTATCTCACTTAAACGCAGTTATCAGTGCTCAGTGCACAGCCCCCTATAAAGCCATGTATCTCACTTAAACGCAGTTATCACTGCTCAGTGTACAGCCCCCTATAAAGCCATGTATCTCACTTAAACGCAGTTATCACTGCTCAGTGCACAGCGCCCTATAAAGCCATGGATCTCACTTAAACGCAGTTATCACTGCTCAGTGCACAGCCCCTATAAAGCCGTGTATCTCACTTAAACGTAGTTATCAGTGCTCAGTGCACAGCCCCCTATAAAGCCATGTGTCTCACTTAAACGTAGTTATCAGTGCTCAGTGCACAGCCCCCTATAAAGCCATGTGTCTCACTTAAACGCAGTTATTACTGCTCAGTGCATAGCCCCTATAAAGCCATGTATCTCACTTAAACGCAGTTATCACTGCACAGTGCACAGCCCCCTATAAAGCCGTGTATCTTACTTAAACGCAGTTGTCACTGCTCAGTGCACAGCCCCCTAAAAAGCTATGTATCTCACTTAAACACAGTTATCAGTGCTCAGTGCACAGCCCCCTATAAAGCCATGTATCTCACTTAAACGCAGTTATCACTGCTCAGTGCACAGTCCCCTATAAAGCCATGTATCTCACTTAAACGCAGTTATCACTGCTCAGTGCACAGCCCCCTATAAAGCCATGTATCTCACTTAAACGCAGTTATCACTGCTCAGAGCACAGCCCCTATAAAGCCATGTATCTCACTTAAACGCAGTTATCACTGCTCAGTGCACAGCCCCCTATAAAGCCGTGTATCTCACTTAAACAAAGTTATCACTGCTCAGTGCACAGCCCCCTATAAAGCCATGTATCTCACTTAAATTATCACTGCTCAGTGCACAGCCCCCTATAAAGCCATGTATCTCACTTAAACGCAGTTATCACTGCTCAGTGCACAGTCCCCTATAAAGCCGTGTATCTCACTTAAACGCAGTTATCACTGCTCAGTGCACAGTCCCCTATAAAGCCATGTATCTCACTTAAACGCAGTTATCACTGCTCAGTGCACAGTCCCCTATAAAGCCATGTATCTCACTTAAACGCAGTTATCACTGCTCAGTGCACAGCCCCCTATAAAGCCATGTATCTCACTTAAACGCAGTTATCACTGCTCAGTGCACAGCCCCCTATAAAGCCATGTATCTCACTTAAACACAGTTATCACTGCTCAGTGCACAGCCCCCTATAAAGCCGTGTATCTCACTTAAACGCAGTTATCACTGCTCAGTGCACAGACCCCTATAAAGCCGTGTATCTCACTTAAACACAGTTATCACCGCTCAGTGCACAGCCCCCTATAAAGCCGTGTATCTCACTTAAACACAGTTATCACCGCTCAGTGCACAGCCCCCTATAAAGCCATGTATCTCACTTAAACGCAGTTATCAGTGCTCAGTGCACAGCCCCCTATAAAGCCATGTATCTCACTTAAACACAGTTATCACTGCTCAGTGCACAGCCCCCTATAAAGCCATGTATCTCACTTAAACGCAGTTATCACTGCTCAGTGCACAGCCCCTATAAAGCCGTGTATCTCACTTAAACGCAGTTATCACTGCTCAGTGCACAGCCCCCTATAAAGCCGTGTATCTCACTTAAACGCAGTTATCACTGCTCAGTGCACAGCCCCCTATAAAGCCATGTATCTCACTTAAACGCAGTTATCAGTGCTCAGTGCACAGCCCCCTATAAAGCCATGTATCTCATTTAAACGCAGTTATCACTGCTCAGTGCAAAGCCCCCTATAAAGCCATGTATCTCACTTAAACGCAGTTATCACTGCTCAGAGCACAGCCCCCTATAAAGCCATGTATCTCACTTAAACGCAGTTATCACTGCTCAGTGCACAGCCCCCTATAAAGCCGTGTATCTCACTTAAACGCAGTTATCACTGCTCTGAGCACAGCCCCCTATAAAGCCGTGTATCTCACTTAAACGCAGTTATCACTGCTCAGTGCACAGCCCCCTATAAAGCCATGTATCTCACTTAAACGCAGTTATCACTGCTCAGTGCACAGTCCCCTATAAAGCCATGTATCTCACTTAAACGCTGTTATCACTGCTCAGTGCACAGCCCCCTATAAAGCCGTGTATCTCACTTAAATACAGTTATCACTGCTCAGTGCACAGCCCCCTATAAAGCCGTGTATCTCACTTAAACGCAGTTATCACTGCTCAGTGCACAGACCCCTATAAAGCCATGTATCTCACTTAAACGCAGTTATCACTGCTCAGAGCACAGCCCCCTATAAAGCCATATATCTCACTTAAACACAGTTATCACTGCTCAGTGCACAGCCCCCTATAAAGCCATGTATCTCACTTAAACGCAGTTATCACTGCTCAGTGTACAGCCCCCTATAAAGCCATGTATCTCACTTAAACGCAGTTATCACTGCTCAGTGCACAGCCCCCTATAAAGCCATGTATCTCACTTAAACGCAGTTATCACTGCTCAGTGTACAGCCCCCTATAAAGCCATATATCTCACTTAAACGCAGTTATCACTGCTCAGAGCACAGCCCCTATAAAGCCATGTATCTCACTTAAACGCAGTTATCACTGCTCAGTGCACAGCCCCCTATAAAGCCATGTATCTCACTTAAACGCAGTTATCACTGCTCAGTGCACAGCCCCCTATAAAGCCGTGTATCTCACTTAAACACAGTTATCACCGCTCAGTGCACAGCCCCCTATAAAGCCATGTATCTCACTTAAACACAGTTATCACTGCTCAGTGCACAGCCCCCTATAAAGCCGTGTATCTCACTTAAACGCAGTTATCACTGCTCAGTGCACAGCCCCCTATAAAGCCGTGTATCTCACTTAAACACAGTTATCACCGCTCAATGCACAGCCCCCTATAAAGCCATGTATCTCACTTAAACGCAGTTATCACTGCTCAGTGCATAGCCCCCTATAAAGCCATATATCTCACTTAAACGCAGTTATCACTGCTCAGTGCACAGCCCCCTATAAAGCCATGTATCTCACTTAAACGCAGTTATCACTGCTCAGTGCACAGCCCCCTATAAAGCCATGTATCTCACTTAAACGCAGTTATCACTGCTCAGTGCACAGCCCCCTATAAAGCCGTGTATCTCACTTAAACGCAGTTATCACTGCTCAGTGCACAGCCCCCTATAAAGCCGTGTATCTCACTTAAACGCAGTTATCACTGCTCAGTGCACAGTCCCCTATAAAGCCATGTATCTCACTTAAACGCAGTTATCACTGCTCAGTGCACAGTCCCCTATAAAGCCATGTATCTCACTTAAACGCAGTTATCACTGCTCTGTGCAAAGCCCCCTATAAAGACATATATCTCACTTAAACGCAGTTATCACTGCTCAGTGCACAGCCCCCTATAAAGCCGTGTATCTCACTTAAACGCAGTTATCACTGCTCAGTGCACAGCCCCCTATAAAGCCGTGTATCTCACTTAAACGCAGTTATCACTGCTCAGAGCTCAGCCCCCTATAAAGCCATGTATCTCACTTAAACGCAGTTATCACTGCTCAGAGCACAGCCCCCTATAAAGCCATGTATCTCACTTAAACGCAGTTATCACTGCTCAGTGCACAGCCCCCTATAAAGCCGTGTATCTCACTTAAACACAGTTATCACTGCTCAGTGCACAGCCCCCTATAAAGCCATGTATCTCACTTAAACGCAGTTATCACTGCTCAGAGCACAGCCCCCTATAAAGCCGTGTATCTCACTTAAACGCAGTTATCACTGCTCAGTGCACAGCCCCCTATAAAGCCGTGTATCTCACTTAAACACAGTTATCACTGCTCAGTGCACAGCCCCCTATAAAGCCATGTATCTCACTTAAACGCAGTTATCAGTGCTCAGTGCACAGCCCCCTATAAAGCCATGTATCTCACTTAAACACAGTTATCACTGCTCAGTGCACAGCCCCCTATAAAGCCATGTATCTCACTTAAACGCAGTTATCACTGCTCAGTGCACAGCCCCCTATAAAGCCATGTATCTCACTTAAACGCAGTTATCAGTGCTCAGTGCACAGCCCCCTATAAAGCCATGTATCTCACTTAAACGCAGTTATCACTGCTCAGTGCAAAGCCCCCTATAAAGCCATGTATCTCACTTAAACGCAGTTATCACTGCTCAGAGCACAGCCCCCTATAAAGCCATGTATCTCACTTAAATTATCACTGCTCAGTGCATAGCCCCCTATAAAGCCGTGTATCTCACTTAAACACAGTTATCACTGCTCAGTGCACAGCCCCCTATAAAGCCGTGTATCTCACTTAAACGCAGTTATCACTGCTCAGAGCATAGCCCCCTATAAAGCCGTGTATCTCACTTAAACGCAGTTATCACTGCTCAGTGCACAGCCCCCTATAAAGCCATGTATCTCACTTAAACGCAGTTATCACTGCTCTGAGCACAGCCCCCTATAAAGCCATGTATCTCACTTAAACACAGTTATCACTGCTCAGTGCACAGCCCCCTATAAAGCCGTGTATCTCACTTAAACGCAGTTATCACTGCTCAGTGCACAGACCCCTATAAAGCCGTGTATCTCACTTAAACACAGTTATCACTGCTCAGTGCACAGCCCCCTATAAAGCCATGTATCTCACTTAAACACAGTTATCACTGCTCAGTGCACAGCCCCCTTTAAAGCCATGTATCTCACGTAAACGCAGTTATCACTGCTCAGTGCACAGCCCCCTATAAAGCCATGTATCTCACTTAAACGCAGTTATCACTGCTCAGTGCACAGCCCCCTATAAAGCCGTGTATCTCACTTAAACGCAGTTATCACTGCTCAGTGCACAGCCCCCTATAAAGCCATGTATCTCACTTAAACGCAGTTATCACTGCTCTGAGCACAACCCCCTATAAAGCCGTGTATCTCACTTAAACGCAGTTATCACTGCTCAGAGCATAGCCCCCTATAAAGCCATGTATCTCACTTAAACGCAGTTATCACTGCTCAGTGCACAGTCCCCTATAAAGCCATGTATCTCACTTAAACACAGTTATCACTGCTCAGTGCACAGCGCCCTATAAAGCCATGTATCTCACTTAAACACAGTTATCACTGCTCAGTGCACAGCCCCCTATAAAGCCGTGTATCTCACTTAAACGCAGTTATCACTGCTCAGAGCATAGCCCCCTATAAAGCCGTGTATCTCACTTAAACGCAGTTATCACTGCTCTGAGCACAGCCCCCTATAAAGCCATGTATCTCACTTAAACACAGTTATCACTGCTCAGTGCACAGCCCCCTATAAAGCCGTGTATCTCACTTAAACGCAGTTATCACTGCTCAGTGCACAGACCCCTATAAAGCCGTGTATCTCACTTAAACACAGTTATCACTGCTCAGTGCACAGCCCCCTATAAAGCCATGTATCTCACTTAAACGCAGTTATCACTGCTCAGTGCACAGCCCCCTATAAAGCCATGTATCTCACTTAGACGCAGTTATCACTGCTCAGTGCACAGCCCCCTATAAAGCCGTGTATCTCACTTAAACGCAGTTATCACTGCTCAGTGCACAGCCCCCTATAAAGCCATGTATCTCACTTAAACGCAGTTATCACTGCTCAGTGCACAGCCCCCTATAAAGCCATGTATCTCACTTAAACGCAGTTATCACTGCTCTGAGCACAGCCCCCTATAAAGCCGTGTATCTCACTTAAACACAGTTATCACTGCTCAGTGCACAGCCCCCTATAAAGCCGTGTATCTCACTTAAACACAGTTATCACTGCTCAGTGCACAGCCCCCTATAAAGCCGTGTATCTCACTTAAACACAGTTATCACTGCTCAGTGCACAGCCCCCTATAAAGCCGTGTATCTCACTTAAACGCAGTTATCACTGCTCAGTGCACAGCCCCCTATAAAGCCGTGTATCTCACTTAAACACAGTTATCACTGCTCAGTGCACAGCCCGCTATAAAGCCGTGTATCTCACTTAAACGCAGTTATCACTGCTCTGAGCACAGCCCCCTATAAAGCCATGTATCTCACTTAAACGCAGTTATCACCGCTCAGTGCACAGCCCCCTATAAAGCCGTGTATCTCACTTACAGTAAACGCAGTTATCACTGCTCAGTGCACAGCCCCCTATAAAGCCATGTATCTCACTTAAACGCAGTTATCACTGCTCAGTGCACAGCCCCCTATAAAGCCATGTATCTCACTTAAACGCAGTTATCACTGCTCAGTGCACAGCCCCCTATAAAGCCGTGTATCTCACTTAAACACAGTTATCACTGCTCAGAGCACAGCCCCTATAAAGCCATGTATCTCACTTAAACGCAGTTATCACTGCTCAGTGCACAGCCCCCTATAAAGCCGTGTATCTCACTTAAACGCAGTTATCACTGCTCAGTGCACAGCCCCCTATAAAGCCGTGTATCTCACTTAAACACAGTTATCACTGCTCAGTGCACAGCCCCCTATAAAGCCGTGTATCTCACTTAAACACAGTTATCACTGCTCAGTGCACAGCCCCCTATAAAGCCGTGTATCTCACTTAAACGCAGTTATCACTGCTCAGTGCACAGCCCCCTATAAAGCCGTGTATCTCACTTAAACACAGTTATCACTGCTCAGTGCACAGACCCCTATAAAGCCATGTATCTCACTTAAACGCAGTTATCACTGCTCAGTGCACAGCCCCCTATAAAGCCGTGTATCTCACTTAAACACAGTTATCACCGCTCAGTGCACAGCCCCCTATAAAGCCATGTATCTCACTTAAACACAGTTATCACCGCTCAATGCACAGCCCCCTATAAAGCCATGTATCTCACTTAAACGCAGTTATCAGTGCTCAGTGCACAGCCCCCTATAAAGCCATGTATCTCACTTAAACGCAGTTATCACTGCTCAGTGCACAGCCCCCTATAAAGCCGTGTATCTCACTTAAACGCAGTTATCACTGCTCAGTGCACAGCCCCCTATAAAGCCGTGTATCTCACTTAAACGCAGTTATCACTGCTCAGTGCACAGCCCCCTATAAAGCCATGTATCTCACTTAAACGCAGTTATCACTGCTCAGAGCACAGCCCCCTATAAAGCCATGTATCTCACTTAAACGCAGTTATCACTGCTCAGAGCACAGCCCCCTATAAAGCCATGTATCTCACTTAAACGCAGTTATCACTGCTCTGAGCACAGCCCCCTATAAAGCCGTGTATCTCACTTAAACACAGTTATCACTGCTCAGTGCACAGCCCCCTATAAAGCCATGTATCTCACTTAAACGCAGTTATCACTGCTCAGAGCACAGCCCCCTATAAAGCCGTGTATCTCACTTAAATTATCACTGCTCAGTGCACAGCCCCCTATAAAGCCGTGTATCTCACTTAAACGCAGTTATCACTGCTCAGTGCACAGCCCCCTATAAAGCCATATATCTCACTTAAATTATCACTGCTCAGTGCAGAGCCCACTATAAAGCCATGTATCTCACTTAAACGCAGTTATCACTGCTCAGTGCACAGCGCCCTATAAAGCCGTGTATCTCACTTAAACGCAGTTATCACTGCTCAGTGCATAGCCCCCTATAAAGCCATGTATCTCACTTAAACGCAGTTATCACTGCTCTGAGCACAGCCCCCTATAAAGCCGTGTATCTCACTTAAACGCAGTTATCACTGCTCAGTGCATAGCCCCCTATAAAGCCATGTATCTCACTTAAACACAGTTATCACCGCTCAGTGCACAGCCCCCTATAAAGCCATGTATCTCACTTAAACGCAGTTATCACTGCTCAGTGCACAGCCCCCTATAAAGCCATGTATCTCACTTAAACACAGTTATCACCGCTCAGTGCACAGCCCCCTATAAAGCCATGTGTCTCACTTAAACGCAGTTATCACTGCTCAGTGCACAGCCCCCTATAAAGCCATGTATCTCACTTAAACGCAGTTATCACTGCTCAGTGCACAGCCCCCTATAAAGCCGTGTATCTCACTTAAACGCAGTTATCACTGCTCAGTGCACAGCCCCTATAAAGCCGTGTATCTCACTTAAACGCAGTTATCACTGCTCAGTGCACAGCCCCCTATAAAGCCATGTATCTCACTTAAACGCAGTTATCACTGCTCTGAGCACAGCCCCCTATAAAGCCGTGTATCTCACTTAAACGCAGTTATCACTGCTCAGTGCACAGCCCCCTATAAAGCCATGTATCTCACTTAAACACAGTTATCACCGCTCAGTGCACAGCCCCCTATAAAGCCATGTGTCTCACTTAAACGCAGTTATCACTGCTCAGTGCACAGCCCCCTATAAAGCCATGTATCTCACTTAAACGCAGTTATCACTGCTCAGTGCACAGCCCCCTATAAAGCCGTGTATCTCACTTAAACGCAGTTATCACTGCTCAGTGCACAGCCCCTATAAAGCCGTGTATCTCACTTAAACGCAGTTATCACTGCTCAGTGCACAGCCCCCTATAAAGCCATGTATCTCACTTAAACGCAGTTATCACTGCTCAGTGCACAGCCCCTATAAAGCCGTGTATCTCACTTAAACACAGTTATCACTGCTCAGTGCACAGCCCCCTATAAAGCTGTGTATCTCACTTAAACGCAGTTATCACTGCTCAGAGCACAGCCCCTATAAAGCCATGTATCTCACTTAAACACAGTTATCACCGCTCAATGCACAGCCCCCTATAAAGCCATGTATCTCACTTAAACGCAGTTATCAGTGCTCAGTGCACAGCCCCCTATAAAGCCGTGTATCTCACTTAAACGCAGTTATCACTGCTCAGTGCACAGCCCCCTATAAAGCCGTGTATCTCACTTAAACGCAGTTATCACTGCTCAGTGCACAGCCCCCTATAAAGCCGTGTATCTCACTTAAACGCAGTTATCACTGCTCAGTGCACAGCCCCCTATAAAGCCATGTATCTCACTTAAACGCAGTTATCACTGCTCAGTGCACAGTCCCCTATAAAGCCATGTATCTCACTTAAACGCAGTTATCACTGCTCAGTGCACAGCCCCCTATAAAGCCATGTATCTCACTTAAACGCAGTTATCAGTGCTCAGTGCACAGCCCCCTATAAAGCCATGTATCTCACTTAAACGCAGTTATCACTGCTCAGAGCACAGCCCCCTATAAAGCCATGTATCTCACTTAAACGCAGTTATCACTGCTCAGAGCACAGCCCCCTATAAAGCCATGTATCTCACTTAAACGCAGTTATCACTGCTCTGAGCACAGCCCCCTATAAAGCCGTGTATCTCACTTAAACACAGTTATCACTGCTCAGTGCACAGCCCCCTATAAAGCCGTGTATCTCACTTAAACGCAGTTATCACTGCTCAGTGCACAGCCCCCTATAAAGCCATGTATCTCACTTAAACGCAGTTATCACTGCTCAGTGCACAGCCCCCTATAAAGCCATGTATCTCACTTAAACGCAGTTATCACTGCTCAGTGCACAGCCCCCTATAAAGCTGTGTATCTCACTTAAATTATCACTGCTCAGTGCACAGCCCCCTATAAAGCCGTGTATCTCACTTAAACGCAGTTATCACTGCTCAGAGCATAGCCCCCTATAAAGCCATGTATCTCACTTAAACGCAGTTATTACTGCTCAGTGCACAGCCCCCTATAAAGCCGTGTATCTCACTTAGACGCAGTTATCACTTCTCAGTGCACAGCCCCCTATAAAGCCATGTATCTCACTTAAACGCAGTTATCACTGCTCTGAGCACAGCCCCCTATAAAGCCGTGTATCTCACTTAAACGCAGTTATCACTGCTCAGTGCATAGCCCCCTATAAAGCCATGTATCTCACTTAAACGCAGTTATCACTGCTCAGTGCACAGCCCCTATAAAGCCATGTATCTCACTTAAACGCAGTTATCACTGCTCAGTGCACAGCCCCCTATAAAGCCATGTATCTCACTTAAACGCAGTTATCACTGCTCAGTGCACAGCCCCCTATAAAGCTGTGTATCTCACTTAAACGCAGTTATCACTGCTCTGAGCACAGCCCCCTATAAAGCCGTGTATCTCACTTAAACGCAGTTATCACTGCTCAGTGCACAGCCCCTATAAAGCCGTGTATCTCACTTAAACGCAGTTATCACTGCTCAGAGCACAGCCCCCTATAAAGCCATGTATCTCACTTAAACGCAGTTATCACTGCTCAGTGCACAGTCCCCTATAAAGCCGTGTATCTCACTTAAACACAGTTATCACTGCTCAGTGCACAGCCCCCTATAAAGCCGTGTATCTCACTTAAACGCAGTTATCACTGCTCAGTGCACAGCCCCCTATAAAGCCGTGTATCTCACTTAAACACAGTTATCACCGCTCAGTGCACAGCCCCCTATAAAGCCGTGTATCTCACTTAAACACAGTTATCACCGCTCAGTGCACAGCCCCCTATAAAGCCGTGTATCTCACTTAAACACAGTTATCACTGCTCAGTGTACAGCCCCCTATAAAGCCGTGTATCTCACTTAAACGCAGTTATCACTGCTCAGTGCACAGCCCCCTATAAAGCCGTGTATCTCACTTAAACGCAGTTATCACTGCTCAGTGCACAGCCCCCTATAAAGACATGTATCTCACTTAAACGCAGTTATCACTGCTCAGTGCATAGCCCCCTATAAAGCCGTGTATCTCACTTAAACGCAGTTATCACTGCTCAGTGCACAGCCCCCTATAAAGCCATGTATCTCACTTAAACACAGTTATCACTGCTCAGTGCACAGCCCCCTATAAAGCCGTGTATCTCACTTAAACACAGTTATCACCGCTCAGTGCACAGCCCCCTATAAAGCCGTGTATCTCACTTAAACACAGTTATCACTGCTCAGTGCACAGCCCCCTATAAAGCCATATATCTCACTTAAACGCAGTTATCACTGCTCAGTGCACAGCCCCCTATAAAGCCATGTATCTCACTTAAACGCAGTTATCACTGCTCAGTGCACAGCCCCCTATAAAGCCGTGTATCTCACTTAAATTATCACTGCTCAGTGCACAGCCCCCTATAAAGCCATATATCTCACTTAAACACAGTTATCACTGCTCAGTGCACAGCCCCCTATAAAGCCGTGTATCTCACTTAAACGCAGTTATCACTGCTCAGTGCATAGCCCCCTATAAAGCCATGTATCTCACTTAAACACAGTTATCACTGCTCAGTGCATAGTCCCCTATAAAGCCATGTATCTCACTTAAACGCAGTTATCACCGCTCAGTGCACAGCCCCCTATAAAGCCATGTATCTCACTTAAACACAGTTATCACTGCTCAGTGCACAGCCCCCTATAAAGCCATGTATCTCACTTAAACACAGTTATCACTGCTCAGTGCACAGTCCCCTATAAAGCCATGTATCTCACTTAAACGCAGTTATCACTGCTCAGTGCACAGCCCCCTATAAAGCCGTGTATCTCACTTAAATTATCACTGCTCAGTGCACAGCCCCCTATAAAGCCATATATCTCACTTAAACACAGTTATCACTGCTCAGTGCACAGCCCCCTATAAAGCCGTGTATCTCACTTAAACGCAGTTATCACTGCTCAGTGCATAGCCCCCTATAAAGCCATGTATCTCACTTAAACACAGTTATCACTGCTCAGTGCACAGTCCCCTATAAAGCCATGTATCTCACTTAAACACAGTTATCACTGCTCAGTGCACAGTCCCCTATAAAGCCATGTATCTCACTTAAACGCAGTTATCACTGCTCAGTGCACAGTCCCCTATAAAGCCGTGTATCTCACTTAAACGCAGTTATCACTGCTCAGAGCATAGTCCCCTATAAAGCCGTGTATCTCACTTAAACACAGTTATCACTGCTCAGTGCACAGCCCCCTATAAAGCCGTGTATCTCACTTAAACACAGTTATCACTGCTCAGTGTACAGCCCCCTATAAAGCCGTGTATCTCACTTAAACGCAGTTATCACTGCTCGGAGCATAGCCCCCTATAAAGCCATGTATCTCACTTAAACGCAGTTATCACTGCTCTGAGCACAGCCCCCTATAAAGCCGTGTATCTCACTTAAACGCAGTTATCACTGCTCGGAGCATAGCCCCCTATAAAGCCATGTATCTCACTTAAACGCAGTTATCACTGCTCAGTGCACAGCCCCCTATAAAGCCGTGTATCTCACTTAAACGCAGCTATCACTGCTCAGTGCACAGCCCCCTATAAAGCCGTGTATCTCACTTAAACGCAGTTATCACTGCTCAGTGCACAGTCCCCTATAAAGCCATGTATCTCACTTAAACGCAGTTATCACTGCTCTGAGCACAGCCCCCTATAAAGCCGTGTATCTCACTTAAACGCAGTTATCACTGCTCAGTGCACAGCCCCTATAAAGCCGTGTATCTCACTTAAACGCAGTTATCACAGCTCAGTGCACAGTCCCCTATAAAGCCGTGTATCTCACTTAAACGCAGTTATCACTGCTCTGAGCACAGCCCCCTATAAAGCCGTGTATCTCACTTAAACGCAGTTATCACTGCTCAGTGCACAGCCCCCTATAAAGCCGTGTATCTCACTTAAACGCAGTTATCACTGCTCTGAGCACAGCCCCCTATAAAGCCGTGTATCTCACTTAAACGCAGTTATCACTGCTCAGTGCACAGCCCCCTATAAAGCCGTGTATCTCACTTAAACGCAGCTATCACTGCACAGTGCACAGTCCCCTATAAAGCCATGTATCTCACTTAAACGTAGTTATCACTGCTCAGTGCACAGCCCCCTATAAAGCCGTGTATCTCACTTAAACGCAGTTATCACTGCTCAGTGCACAGTCCCCTATAAAGCCATGTATCTCACTTAAACGCAGTTATCACTGCTCTGAGCACAGCCCCCTATAAAGCCGTGTATCTCACTTAAACGCAGTTATCACTGCTCAGTGCACAGCCCCTATAAAGCCGTGTATCTCACTTAAACGCAGTTATCACTGCTCAGTGCACAGTCCCCTATAAAGCCGTGTATCTCACTTAAACGCAGTTATCACTGCTCTGAGCACAGCCCCCTATAAAGCCGTGTATCTCACTTAAACGCAGTTATCACTGCTCAGTGCACAGCCCCCTATAAAGCCGTGTATCTCACTTAAACGCAGTTATCACTGCTCTGAGCACAGCCCCCTATAAAGCCGTGTATCTCACTTAAACGCAGTTATCACTGCTCAGTGCACAGCCCCCTATAAAGCCGTGTATCTCACTTAAACGCAGCTATCACTGCACAGTGCACAGTCCCCTATAAAGCCATGTATCTCACTTAAACGTAGTTATCACTGCTCAGTGCACAGCCCCCTATAAAGCCGTGTATCTCACTTAAACGCAGTTATCACTGCTCTGAGCACAGCCCCCTATAAAGCCGTGTATCTCACTTAAACGCAGTTATCACTGCTCAGTGCACAGCCCCTATAAAGCCGTGTATCTCACTTAAACGCAGTTATCACTGCTCAGTGCACAGCCCCTATAAAGCCATGTATCTCACTTAAACACAGTTATCACTGCTCAGTGCACAGTCCCCTATAAAGCCATGTATCTCACTTAAACGCAGTTATCACTGCTCAGTGCACAGCCCCCTATAAAGCCGTGTATCTCACTTAAACGCAGTTATCACTGCTCAGTGCACAGCCCCCTATAAAGCCGTGTATCTTACTTAAACGCAGTTATCACTGCTCAGAGCACAGCCCCCTATAAAGCCGTGTATCTCACTTAAACGCAGTTATCACTGCTCAGTGCACAGCCCCCTATAAAACCGTGTATCTCACTTAAACGCAGTTATCACTGCTCAGTGCGAGCTCCTATAAAGCCGTGTATCTCACTTAAACACAGTTATCACTGCTCAGTGCACAGCCCCCTATAAAGCCGTGTATCTCACTTAAACGCAGTTATCACTGCTTAGTGCACAGCCCCCTATAAAGCCGTGTATCTCACTTAAACGCAGTTATCACTGCTCAGTGCACAGCCCCCTATAAAGCCATGTATCTCACTTAAACGCAGTTATCACTGCTCTGAGCACAGCCCCCTATAAAGCCATGTATCTCACTTAAACGCAGTTATCACTGCTCAGTGCACAGCCCCCTATAAAGCCGTGTATCTCACTTAAACGCAGTTATCACTGCTCAGTGCAGTCCCCTATAAAGCCATGTATCTCACTTAAACGCAGTTATCACTGCTCAGTGCACAGCCCCCTATAAAGCCGTGTATCTCACTTAAACGCAGTTATCACTGCTCAGTGCAGTCCCCTATAAAGCCATGTATCTCACTTAAACGCAGTTATCACTGCTCAGTGCAGTCCCCTATAAAGCCGTGTATCTCACTTAAACGCAGTTATCACTGCTCAGTGCACAGTCCCCTATAAAGCCATGTATCTCACTTAAACGCAGTTATCACCGCTCAGTGCACAGCACCCTATAAAGCCATGTATCTCACTTAAACACAGTTATCACTGCTCAGTGCACAGCCCCCTATAAAGCCATGTATCTCACTTAAACGCAGTTATCACTGCTCAGTGCACAGCCCCCTATAAAGCCATGTATCTCACTTAAACGCAGTTATCACTGCTCAGTGCAGTCCCCTATAAAGCCGTGTATCTCACTTAAACGCAGTTATCACTGCTCAGTGCACAGTCCCCTATAAAGCCATGTATCTCACTTAAACGCAGTTATCACCGCTCAGTGCACAGCACCCTATAAAGCCATGTATCTCACTTAAACGCAGTTATCACCGCTCAGTGCACAGCCCCCTATAAAGCCGTGTATCTCACTTAAACGCAGTTATCACTGCTCAGTGCAGTCCCCTATAAAGCCATGTATCTCACTTAAACGCAGTTATCACTGCTCAGTGCACAGCCCCCTATAAAGCCGTGTATCTCACTTAAACGCAGTTATCACTGCTCAGTGCACAGCCCCCTATAAAGCCGTGTATCTCACTTAAACACAGTTATCACTGCTCAGTGTACAGCCCCCTATAAAGCCATGTATCTCACTTAAACGCAGTTATCACTGCTCTGAGCATAGCCCCCTATAAAGCCATGTATCTCACTTAAACGCAGTTATCACTGCTCAGTGCACAGCCCCCTATAAAGCCGTGTATCTCACTTAAACGCAGCTATCACTGCTCAGTGCACAGACCCCTATAAAGCCGTGTATCTCACTTAAACGCAGTTATCACTGCTCAGTGCACAGCCCCCTATAAAGCCGTGTATCTCACTTAAACGCAGTTATCACTGCTCAGTGCACAGCCCCCTATAAAGCCGTGTATCTCACTTAAACGCAGTTATCACTGCTCAGAGCACAGTACCCTATAAAGCCATGTATCTCACTTAAACGCAGTTATCACTGCTCAGTGCACAGTCCCCTATAAAGCCATGTATCTCACTTAAACGCAGTTATCACTGCTCTGAGCACAGCCCCCTATAAAGCCGTGTATCTCACTTAAACGCAGTTATCACTGCTCAGTGCACAGTCCCCTATAAAGCCGTGTATCTCACTTAAACGCAGTTATCACTGCTCAGTGCACAGCCCCCTATAAAGCCGTGTATCTCACTTAAACGCAGTTATCACTGCTCGGAGCATAGCCCCCTATAAAGCCATGTATCTCACTTAAACGCAGTTATCACTGCTCTGAGCACAGCCCCCTATAAAGCCGTGTATCTCACTTAAACGCAGTTATCACTGCTCGGAGCATAGCCCCCTATAAAGCCATGTATCTCACTTAAACGCAGTTATCACTGCTCAGTGCACAGCCCCCTATAAAGCCGTGTATCTCACTTAAACGCAGCTATCACTGCTCAGTGCACAGCCCCCTATAAAGCCGTGTATCTCACTTAAACGCAGTTATCACTGCTCAGTGCACAGCCCCCTATAAAGCCGTGTATCTCACTTAAACGCAGTTATCACTGCTCAGAGCACAGCCCCCTATAAAGCCGTGTATCTCACTTAAACGCAGCTATCACTGCTCAGTGCACAGCCCCCTATAAAGCTATGTATCTCACTTAAACGCAGTTATCACTGCTCAGAGCACAGTACCCTATAAAGCCATGTATCTCACTTAAACGCAGTTATCACTGCTCAGTGCACAGTCCCCTATAAAGCCATGTATCTCACTTAAACGCAGTTATCACTGCTCTGAGCACAGCCCCCTATAAAGCCGTGTATCTCACTTAAACGCAGTTATCACTGCTCAGTGCACAGTCCCCTATAAAGCCGTGTATCTCACTTAAACGCAGTTATCACTGCTCTGAGCACAGCCCCCTATAAAGCCGTGTATCTCACTTAAACGCAGTTATCACTGCTCAGTGCACAGCCCCCTATAAAGCCGTGTATCTCACTTAAACGCAGTTATCACTGCTCAGTGCACAGCCCCCTATAAAGCCGTGTATCTCACTTAAACGCAGCTATCACTGCACAGTGCACAGTCCCCTATAAAGCCATGTATCTCACTTAAACGTAGTTATCACTGCTCAGTGCACAGCCCCCTATAAAGCCGTGTATCTCACTTAAACGCAGTTATCACTGCTCTGAGCACAGCCCCCTATAAAGCCGTGTATCTCACTTAAACGCAGTTATCACTGCTCAGTGCACAGCCCCTATAAAGCCGTGTATCTCACTTAAACGCAGTTATCACTGCTCAGTGCACAGCCCCTATAAAGCCATGTATCTCACTTAAACACAGTTATCACTGCTCAGTGCACAGCCCCCTATAAAGCCGTGTATCTCACTTAAACGCAGTTATCACTGCTCAGTGCACAGCCCCTATAAAGCCATGTATCTCACTTAAACGCAGTTATCACTGCTCAGTGCACAGCCCCCTATAAAGCCATGTATCTCACTTAAACGCAGTTATCACTGCTCAGTGCACAGCCCCTATAAAGCCGTGTATCTCACTTAAACGCAGTTATCATTGCTCAGTGCACAGCCCCCTATAAAGCCGTGTATCTTACTTAAACGCAGTTATCACTGCTCAGAGCACAGCCCCCTATAAAGCCGTGTATCTCACTTAAACGCAGTTATCACTGCTCAGTGCACAGCCCCCTATAAAACCGTGTATCTCACTTAAACGCAGTTATCACTGCTCAGTGCGAGCTCCTATAAAGCCGTGTATCTCACTTAAACGCAGTTATCACTGCTTAGTGCACAGCCCCCTATAAAGCCGTGTATCTCACTTAAACGCAGTTATCACTGCTCAGTGCACAGCCCCCTATAAAGCCATGTATCTCACTTAAACGCAGTTATCACTGCTCTGAGCACAGCCCCCTATAAAGCCATGTATCTCACTTAAACGCAGTTATCACTGCTCAGTGCACAGCCCCCTATAAAGCCGTGTATCTCACTTAAACGCAGTTATCACTGCTCAGTGCAGTCCCCTATAAAGCCATGTATCTCACTTAAACGCAGTTATCACTGCTCAGTGCACAGCCCCCTATAAAGCCGTGTATCTCACTTAAACGCAGTTATCACTGCTCAGTGCAGTCCCCTATAAAGCCATGTATCTCACTTAAACGCAGTTATCACTGCTCAGTGCACAGCCCCCTATAAAGCCGTGTATCTCACTTAAACGCAGTTATCACTGCTCAGTGCACAGCCCCCTATAAAGCCATGTATCTCACTTAAACGCAGTTATCACTGCTCAGTGCAGTCCCCTATAAAGCCGTGTATCTCACTTAAACGCAGTTATCACTGCTCAGTGCACAGTCCCCTATAAAGCCATGTATCTCACTTAAACGCAGTTATCACCGCTCAGTGCACAGCACCCTATAAAGCCATGTATCTCACTTAAACACAGTTATCACTGCTCAGTGCACAGCCCCCTATAAAGCCATGTATCTCACTTAAACGCAGTTATCACTGCTCAGTGCACAGCCCCCTATAAAGCCGTGTATCTCACTTAAACGCAGTTATCACTGCTCAGTGTACAGCCCCCTATAAAGCCGTGTATCTCACTTAAACGCAGTTATCACTGCTCAGAGCACAGCCCCCTATAAAGCCGTGTATCTCACTTAAACGCAGTTATCACTGCTCAGAGCACAGCCCCCTATAAAGCCATGTATCTCACTTAAACGCAGTTATCACTGCTCAGAGCACAGCCCCCTATAAAGCCGTGTATCTCACTTAAACGCAGTTATCACTGCTCAGTGCACAGCCCCCTATAAAGCCGTGTATCTCACTTAAACGCAGTTATCACTGCTCTGAGCACAGCCCCCTATAAAGCCGTGTATCTCACTTAAACGCAGTTATCACTGCTCAGTGCACAGCCCCCTATAAAGCCGTGTATCTCACTTAAACGCAGTTATCACTGCTCAGTGCACAGTCCCCTATAAAGCCGTGTATCTCACTTAAACACAGTTATCACTGCTCAGTGCACAGCCCCCTATAAAGCCATGTATCTCACTTAAACGCAGTTATCACTGCTCAGTGCACAGCCCCCTATAAAGCCATGTATCTCACTTAAACGCAGTTATCACTGCTCAGTGCACAGTCCCCTATAAAGCCATGTATCTCACTTAAACGCAGTTATCACTGCTCAGTGCACAGCCCCCTATACAGCCATGTATCTCACTTAAACGCAGTTATCACTGCTCAGTGCACAGCCCCCTATAAAGCCGTGTATCTCACTTAAACACAGTTATCACTGCTCAGTGCACAGCCCCCTATAAAGCCATGTATCTCACTTAAACACAGTTATCACTGCTCAGTGCACAGCCCCTATAAAGCCGTGTATCTCACTTAAACGCAGTTATCACTGCTCAGAGCACAGCCCCCTATAAAGCCATTTATCTCACTTAAACGCAGTTATCACTGCTCAGTGCACAGCCCCCTATAAAGCCATTTATCTCACTTAAACGCAGTTATCACTGCTCAGTGCACAGCCCCCTATAAAGCCATTTATCTCACTTAAACGCAGTTATCACTGCTCAGAGCACAGCCCCCTATAAAGCCATTTATCTCACTTAAACGCAGTTATCACTGCTCAGTGCACAGCCCCCTATAAAGCTATTTATCTCACTTAAACGCAGTTATCACTGCTCTGAGCACAGCCCCCTTAACCTTTAATGCAGCTTCAGTTACCTTTGCCAGGTTTCCTCCCAGACCTGGGACTTCCCCAAAACATGTGACCATGAGATATAGTAAGGGGGAGGGATAGACTGTGTGTGACAGAGAGGGAAGTGAGGGAGGAGAGGAACAGAGACGTACAGCTGGGATCTAATACAGTCAGAACAGAGGGGAGGCAACAGGGTCAGAGACGGCTGGGGGACAGTCAGGATTAGGGTGCAGGCAGGATTAGGGTGCAGGCAGAATTAGGGTCAGGATTAGGGTGCAGGCAGGATTGGGGTTGGGGCAGGATTGGGGTGCAGTTAGGATTAGGGCAGGATTAGGGTGCAGGCAGGATTAGGGTGCTGGCAGGATTGGGGTGCAGGCAGGATTAGGGTGCAGGCAGGATTAGGGTTAGGATTAGGGTGCAGTTACGATTAGGGTGCAGTTAGGATTAGGGTGCAGGCAGGATTGGGGTGCAGGCAGGATTAGGGTGCAGTTAGACTGACACGGAGGTTGCTGAGCTCTCACACATTGAGTCTCTTCTCTGGATAAAATGCATCTGACCTGGGACCCCCTCAGGGGCTGCTATATCCTGACAGGTAAGAGGGGGGGGGGGGAGAGGGGGTGTGGGGGGTGGGTGTATGGGGGGTGGAGAGGGGTTATGGGGGGGAGGGGGTGGGGGGAGGAGGGGGGATATCACCCGGTCATAGATACATTCTCTGCACACAGTCTGCACGCAGGGGCAGTATGTGACAGGTGACAATATATAGGGGACAGTATTTGACAGGGAGCAGTATGTGACAGGTAGGTAGGGGACAGTTGACAGAATTTGAGTGGTGACAGTAGGTAGGGGACAGTATGTGACGGGACAATATGTTACAGGGGACAGAAGGTAGGGGACAGACAGTATGTGACAGGTGATGGAAGGTAGGGGACAGTATGTGACATGGGACAGTAGGTAGGGGACAGTATGTGACAGGGGGCAGGAGGTAGGGCACAGTATGTGACAGGTTACAGGAGGTAGAGGACAGTGTGTGACAGTTGACATGGGATAGTAGGTGACAGGGGATAGTATGTGACAGGGGACAGTAGGTAGGAGACAGTATGTGACAGGTGACAGTAAGTAGGAGACAGGTTACAGTAGGTAGGGCACAGTATGTGACAGGTTACAGGAGGTAGAGGACAGTATGTGACAGGTGACATTAGGTAGGGGACAGGTGACAGTAGGTACAGTAGATGACAGGTGACAGTAGGTAGGGGACAGGTGACAGATGACAGTAGGTACAGTAGATGACAGGTGACAGTAGGTAGGGGACAGTAGGTAGGGGACAATAGGTAGGGGACAGTAGGTAGATGACAGTAGGTACAGTAGATGCCAGGTGACAGTAGGTAGGGGACAGTAGGTAGATGACAGTAGGTACAGTAGATGCCAGGTGACAGTAGGTAGGGGACAGTAGGTAGATGACAGTAGGTACAGTAGATGCCAGGTGACAGTAGGTAGGGGACAATAGGTAGGGGACAGTAGGTAGATGACAGGTGACAGTAGGTAGATGACAGTAGGTACAGTAGATGCCAGGTGACGGTAGGTAGATGACAGTAGGTACAGTAGATGACAGGTGACAGTAGGTAGGGGACAGTAGGTAGGGGACAGTAGGTACAGTAGATGCCAGGTGACAGTAGGTAGGGGACAGTAGGTAGGGGACAGTAGGTAGGGGACAGTAGGTACAGTAGATGCCAGGTGACAGTAGGTAGATGACAGTAGGTACAGTAGATGATAGGTGACAGTAGGTAGGGGACAGTAGGTAGATGACAGTAGGTAGGGGACAGTAGGTAGGGGACAGTAGGTAGGGGACAGTAGGTAGGGGACAGTAGGTACAGTAGATGCCAGGTGACAGTAGGTAGGGGACAGTAGGTAGGGGACAGTAGGTACAGTAGATGCCAGGTGACAGTAGGTAGGGGACAGTAGGTAGGGGACAGTAGGTAGGGGACAGTAGGTAGGGTACAGTAGGTAAATGACAGTAGGTACAGTAGATGTCAGGTGACAGTAGGTAGGTGACAGTAGGTAGGGGACAGTAGGTAGGGGACAGTAGGTAGGGGACAGTAGGTAGGGGACAGTAGGTACATGACAGTAAGTACAGTAGATGCCAGGTGACAGTAGGTAGGGGACAGTAGGTACAGTAGATGACAGGTGACAGTAGGTATGGGACAGTAGGTAGGGGACAGTAGGTAGATGACAGTAGGTACAGTAGATGACAGGTGACAGTAGGTAGGGGACAGTAGGTAGGGGACAGTAGGTAGATGACAGTAGGTACAGTAGATGCCAGGTGACAGTAGGTAGGGGACAGTAGGTAGGGGACAGTAGGTACAGTAGATGACAGGTGACAGTAGGTAGGGGACAGTAGGTAGGGGACAGTAGGTAGGGGACAGTAGGTAGGGGACAGTAGGTAGATGACAGTAGGTACAGTAGATGACAGGTGACAGTAGGTAGGGGACAGTAGGTAGGGGACAGTAGGTAGGGGACAGTAGGTAGGGGACAGTAGGTAGATGACAGTAGGTACAGTAGATGCCAGGTGACAGTAGGTAGATGACAGTAGGTACAGTAGATGCCAGGTGACAGTAGGTAGGGGACAGTAGGTAGGGGACAGTAGGTACAGTAGATGACAGGTGACAGTAGGTAGCGGACAGTAGGTAGGGGACAGTAGGTAGGGGACAGTAGGTAGGGGACAGTAGGTACAGTAGATGCCAGGTGACAGTAGGTAGGGGACAGTAGGTAGGGGACAGTAGGTACAGTAGATGACAGGTGACAGTAGGTAGGGGACAGTAGGTAGGGGACAGTAGGTAGGGGACAGTAGGTAGATGACAGGTGACAGTAGGTAGGGGACAGTAGGTAGGGGACAGTAGGTAGGGGACAGTAGGTAGATGACAGTAGGTACAGTAGATGCCAGGTGACAGTAGGTAGATGACAGTAGGTACAGTAGATGACAGGTGACAGTAGGTAGGGGACAGTAGGTAGGGGACAGTAGGTAGGGGACAGTAGGTAGATGACAGTAGGTACAGTAGATACCAGGTGACAGTAGGTAGGAGACAGTAGGTACAGTAGATGACAGGTGACAGTAGGTAGGGGACAGTAGGTAGGGGACAGTAGGTAGATGACAGTAGGTACAGTAGATGCCAGGTGACAGTAGGTAGATGACAGTAGGTACAGTAGATGACAGGTGACAGTAGGTGGGGGACAGTAGGTAGATGACAGTAGGTACAGTAGATGCCAGGTGACAGTAGGTAGGGGACAGTAGGTAGGGGACAGTAGGTAGATGACAGTAGGTACAGTAGATGCCAGGTGACAGTAGGTAGATGACAGTAGGTACAGTAGATGACAGGTGACAGTAGGTAGGGGACAGTAGGTAGATGACAGTAGGTACAGTAGATGCCAGGTGACAGTAGGTAGGGGACAGTAGGTAGATGACAGTAGGTACAGTAGATGACAGGTTACAGTAGGTAGGGGACAGTAGGTAGGGGACAGTAGGTAGATGACAGTAGGTACAGTAGATGCCAGGTGACAGTAGGTAGGGGACAGTAGGTAGGGGACAGTAGGTAGATGACAAGTGACAGTAGGTAGATGACAGTAGGTACAGTAGATGCCAGGTGACGGTAGGTAGATGACAGTAGGTACAGTAGATGCCAGGTGACAGTAGGTAGATGACAGTAGGTACAGTAGATGACAGGTGACAGTAGGTAGGGGACAGTAGGTAGGGGACAGTAGGTACAGTAGATGCCAGGTGACAGTAGGTAGGGGACAGTAGGTAGGGGACAGTAGGTACAGTAGATGCCAGGTGACAGTAGGTAGGGGACAGTAGGTAGGGGACAGTAGGTAGGGGACAGTAGGTACAGTAGATGCCAGGTGACAGTAGGTAGGGGACAGTAGGTAGGGGACAGTAGGTACAGTAGATGACAGGTGACAGTAGGTAGGGGACAGTAGGTAGGGGACAGTAGGTAGGGGACAGTAGGTAGATGACAGTAGGTACAGTAGATGACAGGTGACAGTAGGTAGGGGACAGTAGGTAGGGGACAGTAGGTAGGGGACAGTAGGTAGATGACAGTAGGTACAGTAGATGCCAGGTGACAGTAGGTAGGGGACAGTAGGTAGATGACAGTAGGTACAGTAGATGCCAGGTGACAGTAGGTAGGGGACAGTAGGTAGGGGACAGTAGGTAGATGACAGGTGACAGTAGGTAGATGACAGTAGGTACAGTAGATGCCAGGTGACGGTAGGTAGATGACAGTAGGTACAGTAGATGACAGGTGACAGTAGGTAGGGGACAGTAGGTAGGGGACAGTAGGTAGATGACAGTAGGTACAGTAGATGCCAGGTGACAGTAGGTAGGGGACAGTAGGTAGATGACAGTAGGTACAGTAGATGCCAGGTGACAGTAGGTAGATGACAGTAGGTACAGTAGATGACAGGTGACAGTAGGTAGGGGACAGTAGGTAGATGACAGTAGGTACAGTAGATGCCAGGTGACAGTAGGTAGATGATAGTAGGTACAGTAGATGACAGGTGACAGTAGGTAGGGGACAGTAGGTAGGGGACAGTAGGTAGATGACAGTAGGTACAGTAGATGCCAGGTGACAGTAGGTAGGAGACAGTAGGTACAGTAGATGACAGGTGACAGTAGGTAGGGGACAGTAGGTAGGGGACAGTAGGTAGGGGACAGTAGGTAGGGGACAGTAGGTAGGGGACAGTAGGTATAGTAGATGACAGGTGACAGTAGGTAGGGGACAGTAGGTAGGGGGACAGTAGGTACAGTAGATGACAGGTGACAGTAGGTAGGGACAGTAGGTAGGGGACAGTAGGTAGGGGACAGTAGGTACAGTAGATGACAGGTGACAGTAGTTAGGGGACAGTAGGTAGGGGACAGTAGGTACAGTAGATGCCAGGTGAGAATAGGTAGGGGACAGTAGGTACAGTAGATGACAGGTGACAGTAGGTAGGGGACAGTAGGTAGGGGACAGTAGGTAGGGGACAGTAGGTACAGTAGATGACAGGTGACAGTAGGTAGGGGACAGTAGGTAGGGGAAAGTAGGTAGGGGACAGTAGGTAGATGACAGTAGGTACAGTAGATGCCAGGTGACAGTAGGTAGGGGACAGTAGGTACAGTAGATGACAGGTGACAGTAGGTAGGGGACAGTAGGTAGGGGACAGTAGGTAGGGGACAGTAGGTAGGGGACAGTAGGTAGGGGACAGTAGGTACAGTAGATGACAGGTGACAGTAGATAGGTGACAGTAGGTAGGGGACAGTAGGTACAGTAGGTGACAGTAGATAGGTGACAGTAGGTAGGGGACAGTAGGTAGGGGACAGTAGGTAGGGGACAGTAGGTACAGTAGATGACAGATGACAGTAGGTAGGGGAAAGTAGGTAGGGGACAGTAGGTAGGGGACAGTAGGTACAGTAGATGCCAGGTGACAGTAGGTAGGGGACAGTAGGTAGGGGACAGTAGGTATGGAACAGTAGGTAGATGACAGGTGACAGTAGGTAGGGGACAGTAGGTAGGGGACAGTAGGTAGGGGACAATAGGTACAGTAGATGACAGGTGACAGTAGGTAGGGGACAGTAGGTAGGGGACAGTAGGTACAGTAGATGACAGGTGACAGTAGGTAGGGGACAGTAGGTACAGTAGATGACAGGTGACAGTAGGTAGGGGACAGTAGGTAGATGACAGGTGACAGTAGGTAGATGACAGTAGGTACAGTAGATGACAGGTGACAGTAGGTAGGGGACAGTAGGTAGATGACAGGTGACAGTAGGTAGGGGTCACGGTGCTGTCTTGTCTGCTATATACAGCGGATCCAAACTGTCACTGACTGGGTAATAATCCTGGGGGGCCGGGACCCTCCTCTCACCCCCCCTCACCCCCATTACCTGATCCCTCCTCCCCGCACAAAGGTATATCCCCCCCCCCCCCCTCTTAACTGGAACAGGCTGATTTATTGGGGCGGGGGGGGGGGGGGGGGTATGTGACTGCTTTAGATGTATAAAACTAATACCCCCCTGCATTGGCATTTTAAGTGAGCTATCTGTATTAGAGAGGTGCTGCGCTCCTGTATTAGAGCGGTGCCTGCGCTCCCTGTATTAGAGAGGTGCCTGCGCTCCCTGTATTAGAGAGGTGCCTGCGCTCCCTGTATTAGAGAGATGGCTGCGCTCCCCTGTATTAGAGAGGTGCCTGCGCTCCCTGTATTAGAGAGATGCCTGCGCACCCTGTATTAAAGAGATGCCTGCGCTCTCTGTATTAGAGAGATGCCTGCGCTCTCTGTATTAGAGAGGTGCCTGCGCTCTCTGTATTAGAGAGGTGCCTGCGCTCTCTGTATTAGAGAGATGCCTGCGCTCCCTGTATTAGAGAGGTGCCTGCGCTCCCTGTATTAGAGAGATGCCTGCGCTCCCTGTATTAGAGAGGTGCCCTGCGCTCCCTGTATTAGAGAGGTGCCTGCGCTCCCTGTATTAGAGAGGTGCCTGCGCTCCCTGTATTAGAGAGGTGCCTGCGCTCCCTGTATTAGAGAGGTGCCTGCGCTCCCTGTATTAGAGAGGTGCCTGCGCTCCCTGTATTAGAGAGGTGCCTGCGCTCTCTGTATTAGAGAGGTGCCCTGCGCTCTCTGTATTAGAGAGGTGCCTGCGCTCCCTGTATTAGAGAGGTGCCTGCGCTCCCTGTATTAGAGAGATGCCTGCGCTCTCTGTATTAGAGAGGTGCCTGCGCTCCCTGTATTAGAGAGGTGCCTGCGCTCCCTGTATTAGAGAGGTGCCTGCGCTCCCTGTATTAGAGCGATGCCTGCGCTCCCTGTATTAGAGAGATGCCTGCGCTCCCTGTATTAGAGACGTGCCTGCGCTCTCTGTATTAGAGAGATGCCTGCGCTCTCTGTATTAGAGGTGCCTGCGCTCTCTGTATTAGAGAGGTGCCTGCGCTCTCTGTATTAGAGAGGTGCCTGTGCTCCCTGTATTAGAGAGGTGCCTGCGCTCTCTGTATTAGAGCGATGCCTGCGCTCCCTGTATTAGAGAGGTGCCTGCGCTCCCTGTATTAGAGAGGTGCCTGCGCTCCCTGTATTAGAGCGGTGCCTGCGCTCTCTGTATTAGAGAGGTGCCTGCGCTTTCTGTATTAGAGAGGTGCCTGCGCTCTCTGTATTAGAGAGGTGCCTGCGCTCTCTGTATTAGAGAGGTGCCTGCGCTCTCTGTATTAGAGAGGTGCCTGCGCTCCCTGTATTAGAGAGGTGCCTGCGCTCCCTGTATTAGAGAGGTGCCTGCGCTCTCTGTATTAGAGAGGTGCCTGCGCTCCCTGTATTAGAGAGGTGCCTGCGCTCCCTGTATTAGAGAGATGCCTGCGCTCTCTGTATTAGAGAGGTGCCTGCGCTCCCTGTATTAGAGAGGTGCCTGCGCTCCCTGTATTAGAGAGGTGCCTGCGCTCCCTGTATTAGAGCGATGCCTCGCGTCCCTGTATTAGAGCGGTGCCTGCGCTCTCTGTATTAGAGAGGTGCCTGCGCTTTCTGTATTAGAGAGGTGCCTGCGCTCCCTGTATTAGAGAGGTGCCTGCGCTCCCTGTATTAGAGAGGTGCTGCGCTCTCTGTATTAGAGAGGTGCCTGCGCTCTCTGTATTAGAGAGGTGCCTGCGCTCCTGTATTAGAGAGATGCCTGCGCTCTCTGTATTAGAGAGGTGCCTGCGCTCTCTGTATTAGAGCGGTGCCTGCGCTCCCTGTATTAGAGAGGTGCCTGCGCTCTCTGTATTAGAGCGGTGCCTGCGCTCCCTGTATTAGAGAGGTGCCTGCGCTCCCTGTATTAGAGAGGTGCCTGCGCTCCCTGTATTAGAGAGATGCCTGCGCTCTCTGTATTAGAGAGGTGCCTGCGCTCCCTGTATTAGAGAGGTGCCTGCGCTCCCTGTATTAGAGAGGTGCCTGCGCTCCCTGTATTAGAGCGATGCCTGCGCTCCCTGTATTAGAGCGGTGCCTGCGCTCTCTGTATTAGAGAGGTGCCTGCGCTTTCTGTATTAGAGAGGTGCCTGCGCTCCCTGTATTAGAGAGGTGCCTGCGCTCCCTGTATTAGAGAGGTGCCTGCGCTCTCTGTATTAGAGAGGTGCCTGCGCTCTCTGTATTAGAGAGGTGCGCTGCGCTCCCTGTATTAGAGAGATCGCCTGCGCTCTCTGTATTAGAGAGGTGCCTGCGCTCTCTGTATTAGAGCGGTGCCTGCGCTCCCTGTATTAGAGAGGTGCCTGCGCTCTCTGTATTAGAGCGGTGCCTGCGCTCCCTGTATTAGAGAGGTGCCTGCGCTCCCTGTATTAGAGCGGTGCCTGCGCTCCCTGTATTAGAGAGGTGCCTGCGCTCCCTGTATTAGAGAGGTGCCTGCGCTCCCTGTATTAGAGAGATGGCTGCGCTCCCTGTATTAGAGAGGTGCCTGCGCTCCCTGTATTAGAGAGGTGCCTGCGCTCCCTGTATTAGAGCGGTGCCTGCGCTCCCCTGTATTAGAGCGGTGCCTGCGCTCTCTGTATTAGAGAGATGCCTGCGCTCTCTGTATTAGAGAGGTGCCTGCGCTCCCTGTATTACAGAGGTGCCTGCGCTCTCTGTATTAGAGCGGTGCCTGCGCTCTCTGTATTAGAGCGGTGCCTGCGCTCCCCTGTATTAGAGAGGTGCCTGCGCTCCCTGTATTAGAGCGGTGCCTGCGCTCCCTGTATTAGAGAGGTGCCTGCGCTCCTGTATTAGAGAGGTGCCTGCGCTCCCTGTATTAGAGCGGTGCCTGCGCTCTCTGTATTAGAGCGATGCCTGCGCTCCCTGTATTAGAGAGGTGTCTGCGCTCTCTGTATTAGAGCGGTGC